>NW_026695323.1:190486-395956 GCF_029851405.1 Lichtheimia ornata
CCCATCCATTCCTCCCTCCTGATTTCTTCACCCGATAACTCAAGTCCGTGGTTCACCGATATAAGGCAGTAGTAGCGGAACGATAGGGTATTGGGGGGAAAGGGGGGAGCCGTCAACAATATGCCTTGCTTGCTGTATGCAGTATAGTGCTGGATAATAGAGTAAAAGACTTCCAGGGGTAATGCGGACTTGACATGGTCTGAGCAAATCCGCTCTATGCACTTTTTTTTTACTTGCCTTGGTGGAGGTGGAGATGTTTTCATATATTTGCATTTACCACATGTGGCTTGATCAACACAATAATGGCGGCTTGTTTATAGTGGGGTTGGACAAGATGATGCGATGCAAGCTAAATGAATTATCGAGATGGTTATTTCTTTCGATCGTGTAACGACGACGTCATGGGCAATAATTGGCGGTCGTGTAATGCCACATGGCTTTTCCAAGGCACACGTGAAATGCGGAGTCGCACAGATCGGCCCACAACTAAAAGCTCCTTCCGTTCATCATCCTCCCCAAGCAACTAGAAGCCCATTTACATACACATACGGGAGAAAAGTAACATTCCAAGATTCAAGCGCAATGATGATCCATTCCTACTATAGGCATAGTGATGTCTTTTTCCATAATTTTGCTATCATACGTATTAAGCTAGATGAGAGATGGGGACAACATCTATTATGTATGTACGTTTATTGAAAGTAATAATAAATGATCACCCGGCGCACGGATGCTGTGATGACCTATACCGAGAATTACCGGAAGACATGGCTCCCTTTATCTGGTTGCTACAACTGGATGAATACAGGATTTCTTGCGCAATAGTGCATAAAATCTACAAGAGGAAACACACATTAAAGGAGAGCAGTGTTGTTGTTTTTGCCGCAAAAGGGGACGGCTATTAGCAAGCATTCAGCAGCTTGTAGTAACATGTAGGGTTGGTCAAGGTACATAGGTTGTGTGTGCGTGTGTGTGTGTGTGTGTGTGTGTATGTTAAATGACAAGATAGACCATTCCACAGATATGAAAAGCTCCTTATTATACAAGCAGCGATAGTCATAATAGGGAGTGGTGATGAAGGATGTATACGTCAGTAGTAGCAGTAATATGGGGTGACAGGATAGGATAAAAGAAGGAGGAGTGAAAAGAACAATTGTCAGCCGTAGCAGCAAAAGGTCACTGGATTGGAGGAAATGAGAATTGTTGGTCTGTGTCCAAGACGTCACATGATGTCACTACAATAAGCTTTTTCCATACGTTTTCTTATACTAAGTAGAAGATGGAGTATGTGTTTTATTGTTGTTGTATGATTTAGGAACATGAAAGCAAGATAATAGAAGCGGACATGACATGTATTTTGATAGGGAGAGTCCCATTATCAGGAAGGGTAAAAAAAGGGGAAGGTTCATTATATGTGAGGGGGAGCAGTTCTATTGCATCATTGTGATGACATTCAACGTAAGCACCTGCATTCTACATTTACACTTTTGGCAACCTACTTGGAGATGTCTGTGCGGTGCACCAAAAAAGCTTGTGCAAGTCATCATCATCGGCAGAGACTTTTTTGTCACTCGTTGCTGCTGCTGCTGTTACTCGGCGTTCCTTGTTTTCAACCAATCCCGACAAATGGAGACGCATTATGAGATCCTGAACGTATCGGAAAACGCATCGCACGACCAAATCAAGGCTCGTTTCCAGCAGCTCATTCTATTGGTATGAGTAGTAGTAGTAGTGGTGGTGGTGTTGATGGTTTGCATCAGACACGCCTTATTGACCCATCGATCAGCACCACCCTGACAGGAATGGCAGTTCACCCAATGACAAGCAAGCCCAACGTATACTGGAAGCTTGGGAGGTGTTACGAGATCCAACACGACGAAAGCAATATGATGCCGAACTATCAGGTAAATAGTCCACCAACCCTTGACTAGTACTACTACCATACTCCCTTGCAACATCCATGTATTAAAAAATATATAGCCCGACAAGCAGCTGTATCCAATGGAGAAGTCGATTTGGATGATATGGTCTACGACGAGGATAACCAGAGTTTCAGCTTACGTTGTCGATGTTCAGGCGTGTATACCATTACCGAGGATGAATTAGAACAAGGCATTGACACGGTGTGTTGCGACAATTGCTCCTTGCAGATACATGTCTTATACGATGTCCTTGAAGAGGAAGAACCCATCCAATCCAAACCATAGAATCACACAACACATACATGGCTTGCTTCCTGTTATAAATATACCCTTGTCTTTTCTCTTGTATTTCCGTTATCATCTTTCGCTTTCATCTACAACACTCCACCCCAATGGATAAGCAACAACAACAACAACAACAAAATGAGCAAACCAGTAGCACCAACTGGCCTCCGAATGCCAGCAATGATGCCAACAAGTTCCGGTTCCAGCAAGGTATCCCTGATGCTACTCCTCAAAACCGAAGAGAGTCCTTTTCAAAGCTGACCGAACAACGTCGTCGTTCATCCACTCAAATGGAGCAATTCCAACAACAATACAAGGATCAATCGGTCATTCGACGCTTTTTGGGATTGTAGAAAAAAGTAGTAGTACATAGCCTTCTTTTGTTGATAAATGAAAAGATTTATATTCGCAACTTGTGTGTGCATATCATAGGATGTGGGAAAATTCATGCGACAATATCATTAAAATGGGAGGAGGGGGGAATTTTCTTGTAAAAGATAACTATTATAGGTGGTATCATTGGGGAGGTGAGGGTGCGTTTACTCATTGTCCGAATCACCTTCATCATCACTATTGATTTCTTGTAAACGTCCTTCTCGCATGGCTTTTGCAACAGGATTCTCCACATCAATAACGCCTGTTTTCTTCAATCGTTCAAAGAGGACAAAAAGTCGTTCTGCTTCTCGTTCCTTTTCCTCATCCGTCATGTCTGCCAAGCTTGGTCCCTCTTGAGATTCAGCGTCCACATATTGCCCAGTGATAGGATTGATGATTTTGTTACTTGCATCAGCCTCTCCTTGGGGTGGCTCCACTGCAATACCACGATTCACCAAAAAGCCAATGGCATTTCCATACCCGACTTGTTGACTAAACTCGGATGCTTTTTCGATCATAAAGTAAATATACATGGCCATCAAAAAAAACCTATGCACCTACCATCATCATTGCACAATGAAAACAGGCACTCGGAAACAGCTTCACGTGTTTGAGAAAGCATGGTAGATGTCATGAGTCGGATAAGAGTGGCTGGCATGCTATCACCTATGTTGACAGGCTTTTCCCGATCGCTATAAGATAGGTTCATCAATATCATCATCATCCTCATCACTTATGACATACACAAATTTACCTTTCTGATGGCAGCATACGTAATTTGAAGTGATCGGCAAAAGCCGTATCATTTGCAGCAAGTTTGTGAATAACCAAGAGAAGAGGTGCCAAAGCAGCATCCGCATTGTGTTCCTTGGCCATTGACCCGAGGTTGTCAGGATCACCGGTTGGGATCAAGTATTTCAACGAATACTCGACAAAATCCATGAGACGTGCCGCTGCGATTTCTCGAGTGCCTTCACCAGGGCCTGGCTTGAATGTTTCTTTGGCATAAGTCTTCCAAACGAGACGCATGGCTGAATAAGGATATTGCATCAAGGCCTGGATGGCATAATTCACAGGAGCAACAAGAGGCATTGGCTTGTGTAGTTTCCATACGAACAAGAGATCAAAGATGGGCGGTAGACAGGATGAAAAGTATTGACCAATCTCATCTTCTTTGCCTTCATCACGTCGATTCTCCACCAGTAGCAAATTAAAGAGCAGTTTGAGTGCTTCGCTGATCACAGAGATTGGATTGATCGGGGATGATGTGGTGTCAATGGTTTCACCATGCAATACATTATTGACATGGGGCACAAGCACCTAATTTAGTGGGTTGGTTAGTCATCCATCATTCCCTCTCGCCCAATGTCACTTTTTCCATACCTGAGTCAGAGCGGGTGCAATATTAAGGGCCATCAATTGCTCCACGATCTCTTCACCATTCACCGTCATAAAGAACAAGATACGACATGTCAAGAATTGAGATTCCATGCTCAGCTCGGGCAACGCCAAAAGATGGAAACAAGCGGAGACACCACCGTGTTGTATCACCCAGGTCTTTGTGGCATCTTTGAGAAGAATGCAATTGGATAGACATTTCAGTGCTTCGCGAGTGCTGGTAGTATCACGATCCTTGCATCCATCCAAAAGACCACCCAGCTTCAAAAGGATCCTCATGCCCTAGTAGATCAATCATTGTAATATGAATATTGTTGCCATGGTTATCATCATTCCTTCCTTCCTTCCTTCCTTACCCGTTCCGAAAAAAGTGGATCGGCATCATTCATGTCACGGCCTAGAAACTTTAATGTCTGGATAGCACGTGTTGTAACTAGTATAAAAGATATATAGCCATCTCAGTATGTTATACGTATACTCACACACACACGCCCATTGATGATGCTCCTCCCTACCTTGTTCGTTCCAACTCTCTGGTACCTTGTCCAGATCACTCAATAGTTCATTCATAAACTCGGATTTGTCCGATCCAACAAGAGCTAAAGTCAATCGATGCGTGGATGAGCACAAGGGGGCAATGGATAGTTGTTTGGGGGAGGTGGGTGGGGGATCAAGCAAGGAGCTAGCTGGTTTGAGTAGACGATGCTTACTTGTTGAACCACTCTCGATGGAACCAAGGAACGCGATTAGGTCGTCTGCATTAGTAGAGTCGCGGAGGTGCTTGTAGTCCTTGAGTGACATAATAGGTGTGCAAAGGCAAGAAAGGGTGCATAAAGAATCGGGTTGCTCCCTTACCACTACTACGAGTGCGGAGTAAAGTGCCTGAAAAGTTGACATCCATAATGGATGCTGCTGTACACAGCCCATGATGTCGTCATGCCTTCTTTGGAAAGTTGCTAATGACACTTGTCATTAGAGCTTTTTCTACCTTGTGGATTACTTACTTGGCTTTTGCATGATCGCAGTAATGCGCTGATCATCCATTGAATATAAAAAAATGAGCAAGGGGATGAATGGATCCTGCTATAACACAAAGACCATTGAACTTTTCCTGTATACAATGACCACTTTTACACGTTCACAGACCAAGCCAATAGTTGTGTTATAGACCTAAGGGATCACTCAATATCGAAAATGATTACGCTTTGCATAAACGCAAGAAGTTACCCATAACCACAAATGATTGCTAGCCACTGACGACGATCCTTTGCTGCTCTCTGTGTAACTACCTATGATAGTATATATGTGACCCTCAATTTGAGATGATAGCCTATGCATAATCTTATTTGAAACCTTGCATGTCATGCATATACTACGTGGTCCTGCTGTATATGGAAAAAAAAGCATTACGATAGCCACCTTTATTACATTATGCATGATTTTTCATATCCAAAGGTTTCATGTAGGCCTCTGCCTATCATAATTTTGCAAATAGAGCATTCAACTTCTCGCTGATCAACTTTGGTGGGTTGCCTGTTAGGAGGAGAACAATAGCCAATCCATCCTACTATTAGTATTCCACCCACTTTTCGTTTCTCCGCTGCTTTTGTGTTGCCTTGATTGAATTTTAAAAACGTTGCTGTTGACGATCAGACCAAGTTTTACTTTTCTTCCTTTCGACACTATAAATATTATTATTGAACTCTCTCATCAAACATGGAAACAACGATACCCGAAAGCATGAACGCACTACAATTGACCAAGACGGGTCCTGCTGAAAGCTGTATGGAATATACCAAAGTCTCTACACCCACCTTAAAGCGCAAGGATGATATTCTTGTTCGTATCAAGGCCACTGGCATCAATCCTGTCGAGGCCAAATTTAGAGCAGGCAATGTGGGCTACTTTCCTTTATCATTCCCATGCGTCTTTGGATGTGATTATGCTGGTATCGTAGCAGCCGTTGGTAGCAGTGTCACTGATTTCCAAGTGGGTGATGCTGTTTATGGCTCGTTGCAATATCCATTTGGTTCGGCAGGCACCTATGCAGAATATACAATCGTCTCGCCTACCAAGGATGCCATTGTCAAAAAGCCCGACACCATTTCATTTGAGGAAGCCGCAGCAACTGGCATTGCAGCCAACACGGCTTATCAAGGCATTATTGTGGATGGAAATCTTCCCAAAACGGGTCCTAAAAAGATCCTTGTAGTAGGTGCATCAGGAGGTAAAAGACGACGACGACGACTTTTTTTACTACACGCATCATTTACTCACTTTTGTACTCTATGTAGGCGTTGGCACCTATGGTATTCAAATTGCCAAGGCCATTGGTGCTGAAACAGTGGGTATCTGTAGTGGTAAAAATGCAGCTTTCGTAAAAAGTCTAGGAGCGGATCGCGTTGTGGATTATACATCCGAGGAAGCCATTGCTGCATTAGCACGCGAAACAGAGACATTTGACGTCATTTTGGATTGTGTGGGTGGTGATGGCTATTACTACAAGTTGGTGCGTACGTTGAAAAAACAAGGCGTGTATTCCACAGCGGTGGGTCCATCGATGCATGTGGGTGCCGAAAAGGTGGGATTGCTGAGCGGCGTCAAAATGGCATTGGCGGTAGCCAACCACAAGCTCTTTGGTGATCGCAATTATTCGGTTGTGCTGAATTTGCCCTGGGTACGCTTTCCACATGATTTACGACCGTTCCTGGAAAATGGGTCCGTCAAAAGTGTCATCATGGAGGAAAATATCTTTCCACTCAAGGATGGTGCAAAGGCTCACTTGAAACTCGAATCTCATCGCACTGTGGGCAAGATTGTCCTTGTCATGTAAAACAATGGTTGCATACATATGCTTTTGTACCCACCCCATTTTGTGCAACCTGATACAGTATATGATAATACAATATGCATTTTCTACAAAACGCACATCAACGTACAATACCCACCATTTACTCTATACATCCCATTTACATCGCTGATCGTAGGTAGCAGAGGTAAGAGGGGTATTGTTGTCATGACAACAAAAAGGATGTTGTTGCAAATGGCATGTTTCATTCTGAAATAGAGTTCAAAAGCCGGCAAGAGCTCTTGTGCGATGCTGTCAACCCGTTGTTCCGAGAATGGTATGTAAGTATCTTTATTTTGAAAAAAGACAAAGGAAGTCATTAGTAAGAGAATAAAAGTAGTACTATATTTACAAGGAAGCCGGTGATGATGATGATGATGCTGGATGGTGTGCGTGGTTGAGTGGGGGGGGGGAAAGGAAAGACGTTGAATAATGGGAGTTGAAACAAAGAAAGACAAAAAAGAAAAACGCGTTATGCATGTGATTCATGAATTGGATTTCTGGCTTGGAGGAGCCAATGCTTTACATCAGCCAGAGGTATATCATCGTCATCCTCGTCGAGTCCAAGATGTCCAGGAACAGCAACGTTTTCGTACTTTTGTGTTGTTGTTGTTGTTGTGAGCATGCTAACATGATACGCAGGCGGTGGTGTAGCAGGTGGTTGCAACTCGATATTGGTATTAAGGCTGACGGTGGATGAAGAATTGCTGCTACAAGTAGATGATCGAAAGGAGGGGCATTTGTCTGCTGCTGATAAGCGAATCAATGGTGCTATCGATGTGCGTTTTCGTGTTGTAGTAATGCAGCAGCTGTTGTATTCCGCACAGGCTGTTGCAGCTGGTATAGCGGGTGGAAAGGTTTTTCGATTATAATAGGTGGTAGTTCGCTTTCTCTTTGTCGTGGACAAGTCATTAGGATAGAAAGGCATTGTTTGTGGTGATGAAAGAAAGAGAAGAAAAAGAGAACAAAACAGGGTGGATTCCCTCTCTTTATGGTCAGACTAAACATTCGCATATTGGCAACACGAGCCGCCCTGTCTTGGCGGGAAGACAACCGCGAGATGCGTGCATAGCGGAGAGAACATAAAGAATGTGCTTGATATGTCCGCACTTAATTAACACAGGTGGTGGTGCTACCATTGTTAAAGAGCAGGTTCATTGTTCAATGCCTTCTTCTTCAGCAGTATAGCAACAGCAAAACTCATATCACCATCTCTAGAGTAACATACACACACCCACACTCTCCTTGTTTCCATCTCCTTGGTTATTATAAGCAGTAGTCATGGGACATACAAGGGCTGTGCAAGTGGATCACTTTCCGAATCTGTATAGGTGCGTGGATCAATCATCTTGCACTATCAAATTTAGTTCTATTGTTTGAAAAGGTGCCAACAACAGCCAAGATGTTCCAGAACGGGTGGATTGATATGATGGATGATGATGATAAAGATGTTGTTGTTTCATTTTGTTTATGCCAATGTGCCAATGATTGGTTGTGTGATGATCTTCATTTGTGAGACGACAAACCGATGATATGAACAAGAAGGTTCCACAGATCCACGAGTTTATTCCACCACCTCTCTTTTCATTGTGACAACCTGCTGCATGATTATTACGTCGCCAAGCTCAGCCCTCCTCCTCCATACTCTCATTTCACATCTCTCCTTGTCATTCCAGCAATCGACTTGAACCTCATGCTCACTCATACAACTCTTCATCGTCGAACCATTGCATGCCTTGTCGTCTTTTGACAGTGATTGGGGGAACGCTTTATTCAAAGGTGAATGGGTGGCAAGGTAACAAGACCTGGTTGCGATGACAACTATATTGCAACTTCATTTTCTCATATCAGATCTAGTAGTTGACAAGGTGCAAAGGACACGTTGATATGTGGAAGGTAACTTGGATCATAGTGGTGATCGTTAGCATGTATGGCTTATTCCTTTATCCTTTACATTTGTCTTTAAACAATAAGATCGAACCCCCACAAGGGACATGGTGTGCTGGTGGTGTTTCCATGACGACGACGACGACGCGTCTTGATTTATATATGAGTGGTTCAACAAAAGAAGCAAAGCCAGGGTGATCAGTGGCACCAAACCAGGGTGTGATGGATATCAAGAAGGATGATGATCGATAACGATGAAGAGTGTTACATCATGGTGCGTTATGGCGGATGATTTATCATGGCGGCATGCTTTTAGCCATCAAGATGAGCAATGTCGGCACATCGTATCGGATTGAATCGGTCACTTACGCTATATGGGTTGCGGAAGCTTCTGGCAACGGAGTCCGAACATGCAACATGCTGGATGAATGATGCTGTGGCAGAATCATGTCTATCACGTTCCCTTTTCCTGCAATGCCTGAAACTTATGCTGTGATCCAAAAAAGAAAACTTTACCAATCGGCATGTCAATTGGGATGTTGTCAAACGGGGCGGCTGATGGCTATCACCTTATCATTTTGCCGTATCAGATGGGCATCACCAGCAGCCTGATTTATACAAAGATGCGACATGAAGGTAAATAGAAGGACAAGGATGTGAAGAGGGATCATGGGATAGGGATCATCAATATTGATTTTCTGTATTATGTATGTATTCAGGCACTTGGACCACCACCATGTTCCAGATCTGATTTGCAGCATTTCGGAACACAGATTAGCCAAAGCGTATGCTCTCTTAACCCGGTAATTGCCTTTTCAACGTTCCTGTGATGGAAGATGGTTATTCCTGACACATGTATAAATAAGACGCGTATGTTTGTAGCAGCAAGCTGATCTCAACAACAACATTCATTCAGTCATGGTTGAAAGTGACGAGTCAAGTATAGCCACCAAGATCGAAGCAAGTCTCTATGATGATCCATCCAACCCACACAATTGGTCAAAGACATTCCGTTGGATCTACACGCTCTTGGTATCTGCCCTTGTCATTGCCGTCGCTTTTGGTTCTTCAGTCATCTCTGGTGATCGTTCAGGTGTCATGACCGAATTCAATATCTCACCTACCGTATCAGCTTTGCAAGTCTCATTGATGGTCTTTGGCTTTGGCATTGGTCCCCTTCTTTGGAGTCCACTAAGTGAACATCTTGGTCGTCGTCCCGTTTATATCTTTGCTCTTGGTGTCTATGTTATCTTTAACATCCCTTGTGCCGTTGCCCGCAATATTGAGACCCTCTTGGTTTGCCGTTTCTTTTCTGGTTTTTTCGCATCCGTTGTCTTGACATTGGCCGGTGGCACTATCAGTGATTTGTTTGATAATGAAGATCGTGGTGCTGCCATTGCTTACTTTGCCGCTGCACCCTATGCTGGTCCTGTATTGGGTCCCATTGTGGGTGGTTGGATTTCCGTTGGCACGCATTCATGGCGTTGGATTTATTGGGTAAGATTCATAAAATTCACCGCCCACCGTGATCTTACATAGCATTAACATCTTTATTTTCTACATAGGTCAATATGATGTTTGCTGGTGTCATGTGGGTTATCATTTGCTGCCTACCAGAAACCTATGCACCTGTACTTGCACGTCGACGTGAAAAGGCCAAATCAACCCCTGAAGATCCTGAGATTGCAAACCTTCCAAAGGAGTCAACCATGACCACTATCAAGAACATGCTTGTACGACCCTTTGTGATGCTCGTCACTGAACCCATTTTGCTGCTCATGTCATTGTATATTGCAATCATCTACGCGTTGCTCTATGGCTTCTTTGGATCCTTCCCAATTGTCTTTGGTGAAATATGGGGATTCAATAGTGGTATCGCTGGCTTGATGTTTATCGGTGTGCTTATCGGCGTCGCCTTTGCTCTATTATTGACACCGCGATTCGAAAAAATGTATGTCAACAGCAACAAGACTCCCGAGGATCGACTCCCTTGCATGATGTTTGCCGCACCCTTCATCCCAATTTCTCTATTTATCTTTGGCTGGACATCACACGCACATTGGATTGGCCCTGCTATTGCAGGTATTCCTTTTGGCTTTGGTATGGTGCTTGTTTATTACAGTGCCAACAACTACATCATCGATTGCTTCAGCCATTATTGTGCCTCAGCTCTCGCAGCCAAGACCGTTGTACGAAGCGGTGGTGGTGCAGCATTCCCTCTATTCATTGCTCCTATGTACCACAACCTTGGAAGTCAATGGGCAAGGTATGTTTGTTGTAATGCTATCTGATATGATGATGTTCACGGTATCTGATGCTTGTATTTTTTTATCTTCCATTAGTACGCTGCTTGCTTTTATCAGTTTGGCCATTGTACCTATTCCTTTCGCATTCTACAAGTGGGGTCCTCGCATTCGAGCTCGTTCAGCAGCTGCTACAGCTTCTCCAGAAGAGAAGATTGAAAACACAACATCATCTTAATCGAGCCCATTCACGCATCCTTATCATCATTCCATCACTATTACCCTTATATCTTAGATGCCCCTTATCTTGTATCCATCATCATCCTAATATTGTATCTAAAGCTGCATCATCCATTCCAACAATATAAAGATCATCACATCTTCTTTATGCATGTATTCTACTGAGTGAATCACCCAAAGTGGGCCATGGTATTATTTGAAGTTCGGAAGAGCAAGCACGTGTAATGCCATGGACATGGCTATAGTCTTTGCCTGATCTGATCTGGGATGATGTATATAAAACTGCGACTAGTGCCGACCCTTTCTTTCATAGTACGTAGGGTCCTTGGTTTCCTTGTTGCTGACAACCGAATGTCCGATCGTTTACTTATCGCGTGATATGCAAGTACGATTAGCCATTACTCGCGCATCTATCTTACATTATCTGATCATACTCCCTTAGTGTCTGGTATGATTACAAGATTGTGACATAGCATGATCCGAATATCCTTCTTGGATGATGATAAGCAATAAAGAACCCTTTGTGTCAATCTTCTCATGTGACTTATTTCATTGACTTTATTGCTGTGTCGAGATAATGGCATACATGCGCTTTTAATTTCTATAGTATATAGGAAACATGTTTGTAACGATAAAGGTAGATGGATGCCTAAAAGAAGTGTGGAATTGACGACTAAGCTGAGTGTGTCAGAAATTGGGAAGGGGAGGGGGTCATCACCATGAAAAGTCACATTCATATCAATTTGCTATCGTTTCTTTGATACCTCTTGTTGACACATATACAACCCTTTTTACAATGGCCGTTCGACTTTCTCGCTCTTTCCAGCCATTGACGATCGTTCAGAAACGAGCATTTGCTTCCACCACCATTGCTTTGGCGGGTCGTCAAGGTGGCCGTTTCCGTCGACCTGAAAAAAAGTACGATGTCGATCACATGGAGCAGTTCCAATTCGACGACCAGACCACCATGGGTCACGACTTGTTTGAGAACATCCGCACCGTGCGTCAATACTTGCGAAAGACCGAATATGAATTGCCAAAGCTGAAATGTGAGGGTTATTTTCTCTTTTGCTATTGATGCTATACAGCCCCCCTCCCCTTTTGTACATACAGCCCAACCAACCCATCTTTGATAGCTTTTGCCAAACCATTTGTGCCTCCTAGCAGTGACCAGATCCTCAAGCTCAAATCTCACACCTACCTTGGTGAAGGTCATCCTGTGGAACGTAAGGTGGTCTTGTCTGTCAAGGTGACCGATCTCAAATTGAGCGACTCTGAACGACACAAGTTCTTGCTGCTGGCAGGTCCTCGTTACCACGTCGATACCGATGAACTTATTCTTTCAAGCGAAAAGTTCCCTCATCGTAAACAAAACAAGAAATACGTTCGTGATACGCTTAATGCTTTATTAAAGGAATCCAAGGTAAAAAAGAGGAGGATCATGGGAAGGATAGGAAAGGTGTATGTATTCATGCTTGCTTTTTTTTCTTCGTGTGATAGAACGCCAATGACACCTTTGCAGATATTCCTCTTGATTTGCCACAACCAAAGAAAAAGTTGCAGTTCCCCAAGGAATGGGCACGTCCTCAACAACAACAGCAAACCCAACAAGAATAGAATACTAAACATGTACAAATTACGCCATTTCATTTCCCCCTCAATTCACCCAAGATAAAAAGTTTGTAAAAGATCATACATATATATATATACATTATCTGCCATGTGACATTTGAAATCAATGGGACTACCCTGTAGGACAAGCGTGCATGTGCATATTAATTACCCAGATCAAGTAGCCACCCTCCATTGTAATGTTATCTGTATCATCCCAATCCATCCTTTCCACATAATGCAATCCATAATGGTATTCGTTTTCCAAATAGCAAAAGTTTATTACTGCATCAGCGCATTGATCTAGTGCTGGTAGGAGAAAACGTTCTTGAGGTCTATAACGTATTCATGTTAATACGCCATCTCTTTGTTCGTGTCCTTTTTTCATATACACTTACAGCCGTCCTCAGTGGCCAAACGGTTGATGCTGTCATCAGCTTCAGCGTTGCGACGAACGAAACCGCAAAGAGCATAGGTACCGAAGCTGCCAGTGCTGCGACCTTCAGCGTTGACATCGGCAACGTTGATTTGGACAGAGGCGTGGTCCTTGGCAGTGATGAGGCGGTTGGTGGCAGAGCTAAAATGCCGGTATAAGTTGACTGATTGGCGTCACTATCAAGGTAATACTAACCACTTGCGGGGAATGTAAAGGTCAACGAGGACACCTTCAGAGTTCTCCATGTCGAATTTGAGCAAGCGGAAAAAGAGGAGGAGCTGTCAAGGTAACGACATACAGCAAATATTTTTCCACCAAGCCACCCTCCTCAAGCGGAGCTTTAGGCACACACACACACACACCTCTTCCAGATCCTGATGTCAACGCCGCATATGGACCTACCATAGCAACGCATGTCTATGATCCCTCGAATAATACAATGATATCTGTTTCTCTTGTACTATAAAGATAACCCTGAACTGCTGTATAATGCCATTGAGCAGATCACGTTGCTATGGCAAATAACGGTTGTCAATGATACATAGAAGAAAACTTCCCTTGAATCTTATCACGTGATACAGCATTATCGAACGAATTTGCTAAGCATAGTGAGGATGGTGACCACGCATTGAATGTAGCAAACTCAGGGAAGGACACGTGCATGCGAAAATGTTGGCGCCTTTCATACCATCGCGCATGAGATACACATGGTAGCCATGGCAACTTTGAAATTTGATGCATTTTGCCCGGCTGATGACCATGAGCCTGCAATTTTATATTCTTGTTGAGTCTAAATGGACATCCTCTTCAATCATTATATGATAAATGGGGTTCAAGATCAAATGCTATGCACTTTTATTGTAGTAAGTAAAAATAGAGGATGTGAGTGTTCTAGCGGCTTAAGAAATAGAGTCGTAGCTAATCGTAGGCAGACATCTCAACCATGGAGCGTATTGAGACCCCCAGCTATCCTAATGAAAAAGACCAATTTTATGCTTTTAGGACTTGTTGCATGATGCCGACCCCAAAAAGACGACGACGAAACGAGCGTGTTTAAAGACCGCTGATAGCGAAGCTGCAGCAACCAGCTGCTCCTTTTGGTTACTCTGCTCAGTGTTGCAGTAACCGTTGTCGTCTTTGCTTACTTCTCGCAACAACCACCTCTTTTACAACCAACCGTTCTCCGTTCTTGATATTGCACACCCACGCAACGACCCTAGAGGCCTTCAACACTAAATACCAGCATGCACCAGAGCCGAATTGATCTATTAAAGATTACGCAGGTAGGCATTTCACACGACGGGGAGGGAGTCGACTGTGAAACCTTGCCATCCAATGTACAAAGATGAACTCACTCTTTTGGTGGATGTTAGGTTCAAGATGTGCAAGTTGAAAAGGGACCAGAGACGCTTGTTGGTACTTTACACTTGACGGTGCACAACCTTATATTCAACCATGCCGAAGGGGAACTGTGGGTAAGTTTTGCCAAGGATAATATACATGATGCATGAGTTGTACAATGGTCATTAAACTCTCCTCCTCCTATAGATGCCCTATTCTATCATCCATACCGTCGAGCGACGACCTGTCTCGCTTCAAACGGGGCGTCATCCATTGTATATCCGCTGTAGAGATTTCCTCGTGATCACCTTGTCGATCCTCAAGGAAAGCGAGACACAAGATGTTTTTGACAGTATCCAGAAACTCGCATGCGTTAGTATGTAATCCCGCCCCCTTCCTTGGTTGTAATTCCTTCTGCTGACTCTGTATCATAGCATCCGTCGATCAGCTTTATGCGTACAGTTACCAGCCACAGCCCAATTATACTTCAAACAATGGATGGAGATTGTATGATCCGCTTCATGAATATGAACGAATGGGCGTTGGTACCAAGAATGATAATTGGCGATTCACCACCATCAACCGAGACTATACTGTGAGCATTTTTGGGTCATGGGAAGGGAAAGAAAATCAATCACTCACTCATCATGATGTTGTCTAGTATTCCCCAACCTATCCACGCACACTCGTCGTCCCAACCAAGATCAGCGACAATGTACTCAACTACGCAGCAAAATACCGTAGTAAGGCAAGGATACCAGTACTCTCTTATCTTCATTGGTATAACATGGTAAGTGATATATATTACCCAAGGTGAGAGAACAGGCTTTATTGATATCAGATGGAAGGCAACCATTACACGGAGTAGCCAGCCTATGGTGGGGTTCAAGCAAGCACGGTCCATTCAAGATGAAAAGCTTATCGAGGCGATCTTTGCATCCAATGTGCCTACAGGTCCTAATGGTCAAACGATTTATGGATCCACAGCTGCCAATTTGATCATTGATGCTCGACCTATGGCCAATGCCGTTGGAAATGTGGCGCGTGGTGCAGGAACAGAGAACATGGAGAATTACAAGAATTGCAAAAAGGTGTATGTCGCCATTGACAACATTCATGTCATGCGAGATAGCTTGGCGAAAATGTGTGATGGTAAGTAGTGGGGATGTGAATCCCGCCTACGAGAGCGTATCATATTGAAATAGGGAAACAACCCTTTTTTTTTTAGCAATGCAAGGAATCGATACAGGAGGCGAAGTCAACCGAGCAGGATTACAACGATCGAATTGGCTGAAACACATTGCCACGCTTTTGGAAGGGACTGAAACAATTGTAAAGAACGTTCATGTTTATAATTCTCATGTGCTTGTTCACTGCTCCGATGGATGGGATCGTACTGCACAGCTTGTATCGATCAGCGAACTTTGCCTTGATCCATTTTATCGCACATTTGAAGGCTTCCAGGTGTTGATTGAAAAGGAGTGGGTATCATTCGGCCATAAATTTGCGGATCGATCAGGACACCTTTCCAACGACAAGTATTTTGTCAACCTCGCTTATACCGGCAATGCAGCAACAAACACCATCAAAGACATGCAAAACAAGTTTTACAAATCCAACTATTATCAACGAGAGACGAGTCCTGTATTCCACCAATTTTTGGATTGTGTCTATCAGCTCTTGTGCCAATGGCCCACTCGATTTGAATTCAACGAGAAGATGCTACTTGAATTGCACTATCATGTGTATTCATGTCAATTTGGCACCTTTTTATTCAACTGCGAGGCCGAGCGTACGCATCATTATCCACAAAGCAAGACATTCAGCATTTGGGATTACTTCAACACACATAGAGATGAATTCACGAATGAGATGTACGATCCAAAGAAGGACCTTGATCTAGTCGATGATGGCGGTGTATTATTCCCTGATCCACGCAACATCAAGTATTGGGCAGGATTATTCAATCGTAATGATACCGAAGTGAACGAGCCCATTGTATATGGTGTTTCCCATCCTTTAGCACATCCCTTAGCAGAAGAATCTTGACATGTTGTTGTTGTTAATGTGTGTGTATGTGTTGTATCTAATAATTTGTTATACAAAAACGTGCAGCCAACCGAAAGTCGGGATGTTGATGATGATGATGATGCGCTGC
The DNA here is from genome assembly GCF_029851405.1 of Lichtheimia ornata. Classification (NCBI taxonomy): domain Eukaryota; kingdom Fungi; phylum Mucoromycota; class Mucoromycetes; order Mucorales; family Lichtheimiaceae; genus Lichtheimia; species Lichtheimia ornata. Next base: position 207,231 of record NW_026695323.1, read on the forward strand.
CTGAAAACGGCCATTCAACCGAATCTCTTTCCTTATTCTCTTTCCTCTTTTTTCTTCCTTATTATATTACTGCCTCCTCCTACAACACTCATGTACCTCCCCAATGGGAAACTCGCACGCCATTCACCCAAATCAAACGGTAGGATAGGATAGCCATGGTCATTGGAGACAACGCATGGTCACTCATCTAATGTGGTTTATTTGGCAGAGTCGGAATTGGCTGTTCCCGAACCTACTGACGAGGGTTATGTGGAGCTACGATTGGAAATGCCTGATTTTGCTAAAGACTGGAGCGATGAACAGAGTGCAGGTATGTGTGTATCTCTAATATGGTCACTGGACTTGTTCAAGGGGAACTCGGATGCACCATGCCCGCATAAAGCAATTTGGGGGAGGGAGGGGGAAGGTGAAGTGTATGGATGGGATGATGCAGGATGCTAATTGTTGTATTACCAGACTTTGCCCTACTTTGCTTACAACGGATACCTCGTGCACTTGCCCGTAAAGTGATCAATCAAGTTATGCCAATGTTGAATCGTGACTATATATCGGTATGTGGTTTGCTTATGTGTGTGGGTATGTGCATAAAGGAGTTGTTATTGATGTCCCAGTATAGCAATTGCCATATGAACTGGGATTCCATGTGCTCAGTTTTCTCGATAGCATTAGCTTGGCACGCATGGCGAGCGTATCTCGACATTGGAAACAGATCAGCTCAGATCAAGCATTATGGAAACACTTTTTTCAACGAGAAGGATGGCATTATGATGAAAAAGCAATCAATCGTTATCTCAGCAACACATCTCCTCCTCCTCCACCATCCTCAGCATCATCATCATCTTCGTCGTCGTCATTGTCAACAAGAAGAAAACGCACTGTTAGCAGCACATCATCATACAGCCGAACATCCGAAGAACATGACCCATTGCGACCCACATTATCACCCATTCCCTTAGCACGCACAGCAGCAGGTGGTATCACCGGTGGTGGTAATGGCCTACCATCATCATCCAACCCCTTACGTACTCGTAGCAACATTCGACGCACTGAGATGTTTAATCGATTACGATCAGGATACACCACCAATGATCAGCGACCCTCCCCATCCACTTCTTCTGATACCACCCTTGTTTCACCACCAGCATCACCTACTTCACCCTCTCGTTCTCAACCTCTATTATCACGACATGTATTACGATCCTCTGAAATGATGCGTGGTAGTATATCCACAACATCGCGTCCTCGTCCCCACTCTTTGGTGTCAGCACTTACGAATGCTTCTTCAGCTATTACCAGCTCTATTGTTCATGAACGCATGTCCAAAAATCGCCCTTCACGACGAGATGATGATACAGATCACTACCATTATGATCCAAAGACCGACACACGATTTATCAATTGGCGTCGACTCTATCGCAATCGATACTTGATTGATCGACGTTGGCGTGAAGGAAAATACAAGACGCGTGCCTTTCCAAATGAGGAGGATGTCTCATTTATGCATTTGGAAGCCATTTATTGTATTCAATTTGATGAGAACATCCTTGCCAGTGGAAGTCGTGATCGCACAATCAAGCTATGGGATATGCGGACAGGAAAGCACATTCAGACCTTGCAACATCATTCAGCCAGTGTACTATGTCTGCAATATGACGATCGTTACATGTTTAGTGGAAGCAGTGATGCAAGCATTATCCAATGGGACATGACAACGAAACCTCGCCAATATATGCGAACCCTTTTGGGCCATTCGGAAAGTGTGCTCAACTTGAAATTCCATGGCAACCGCCTTGTCAGCTCCTCCAAAGATTACACGGTGCGTATTTGGGATCTCGAGACGGGCACCACCCTCCGTGTTTTGAGAGGTCATCGTGCAGCCGTCAATGCTGTGCAATTTTATGGAAATCAAATCGTATCCGCATCAGGTGATCGTACCATCAGACTTTGGGATATGGAAACAGGCGCCTGTTTACGCTCTTTTGACTCTCACAGCCGTGGTATTGCTTGCATTGAATTCGATCGGGATCGCATCGTGAGTGGTTCCAGCGACCAAACCATCAAAATTTGGGACGCCAACACGGGTGCTTGCCTATACACGCTTGCTGGTCACACCGAACTCGTACGTACCCTACGAATGGATATCGATGCAGATCGTATTATCAGTGGCAGCTACGATGGAAGTCTACGCATATGGAGTTTAAGTCAAGGCCGCCATTTGAGGAACCTTGGTCAAGCCATTGAAGGCCGGTAAGCAATGTTTACTCATTTGTTGATCTACTTTTTATTCACTTTTTCTCTATCAGGGTACTCAATCTTCAATACGACTTTGCTCGCATCGTGTGCTGCTCCAATTTGGGCAAGCTTGTAAAATACGATTTCGCCTACGGCATTGATACACAGTTCTTAAAATGACCCCAACCACCATCGTACGATACGCATACCATTTATAAATTAGTAGTTATATCATTGTTTGTGTTAAATGAATCAAGTTGCTATTGCTTTGTGATTATAAGATCGTATTGGCCATGTTGGGTGGGAAAAATGGGGGTGGTGCAACATGCGTCTTGCATGACTCCTTGCATGGCTATATAAAAACACACATGCATTTGAACCCTTCCACTGGTTCCCTTCCTTCTTTTCCCACCACCCATAATGTCGTTGATTGGAAAAGTTGCCGTCATCACCGGTGGTGGAGGTGTGATTGGTACAGCTGTCGCTCGCACACTTGTTAATAAAGGCGCCAAAGTGGTCGTGGGTGATATCCAAGGAAAAAGTGCCCAGGACGTTGCCGAAGAATTGAATGAAAACGCAAAGTGGGTCATCTAATACTAGTAGCTATGGTTGTCATGTTCTCACCAAACGCGTTGTTGCCAGGTCTACCGTTGCCTCGTCTCTGCAAGCGGATGTAACAAAGTACAAGGACAACATCGCTTTATTTCGACATGCTGAGGCGACTTTTGGTGGCGTTGATGTAAATGAGTGATATGCGGATACATGCATGCTGATTCTCTTACACGCACGTACGCGTACATACATCTAGATAGCACACCTGAATGCTGGTACCGCCATTGATAGTGACGCCATTTTCTTACCTCTTGATGGTAAAGCACGTCGTTGCCATAGATTTACTTTGAAGCTAATCATATCAATGGCTGCAAGGATAGATGACCGAGAGGAAAGGTTATTCAGGATCAACACGCTAGGGGTTATTAAAGGAACCAAAGTAGCACTTTTGCATATGGCTGCCCGTGGCGGTGGGGTTATTGTCAACACTGCATCTCTCTTGGGGCTGGATCCAGTCGAGTAAGTAAAAGAAGCCCATCATCAATGTTTGCCTTTTTTTACCTGTACGTGTATTCTTTGATCAGCACAGCGAGCGCCTATAATGCCTCCAAGCACGCTGTAGTGGGATGGACACGCAGTTTTCGATTGATGCCGCAAATATGCAATGTGCGCGTAAATACCAGTTGAGTAGAAGCTGCATGGAGAAACGTTGTGAATGGTGATTCTAATTTTAGCGTCATGTGCAGTTTGTCCTTTTGCAACAGGTACAATACTACTTGGCATTATTGATCCCACGACGCAAAATAACGAGTTACGCATACATTTTGTAGATACGGGTTTACTTGTGGATATAATGAATGCTGGGATCATCATTAACAGCTTTGGCAAGAAAATTCCTCATTGTTCGGTTGATACGGTAACACAAGCGGTTATGCAGCTAATCGAAGACCCGACTTACAATGGTACATCTTCAACAACCCACTGCTGCTGCATTGCTCTTATTAACCCATGGATTACATGTAGGAGCGACGCTTGCTGTTCTACCAAAAGGAGTCATCAAGAACATTGAACAACAACATGTGGATTTACGTATGTCGATAACCGATGTTCTACTAAAGGCCGATCACTAATGTTATGTGCTCTTGAATCTACTACAGCGCCAGAAGCCATCGAGCCCGAGAAATTTAACCGCCTCCTTGAAGAGGCTGACCGTGAAGCCGTGGATGACTACAAGAGTAAGTTGGCTGAAGCATTGAAGCGTTATCAAGATCAATATGAATAGCAGCAGCGTATGAAAAGTCATCTTTCTTATTATATAAACGAATGCTACAATCATTGTCAAGCATAATGTTACGTCTCCATACGCGTTAGTAGTAGCAAAATCCATGATTGAATATGTATCGTGTGGCTCCATAGAACCCCCCTTGGTGCTTTCATACAGCCCTATGGTTGCATTATGGGCATGACGGGCTCACCCAAGTATAGTACAAAAAGCCGAAGAGGATGATCAAAGATGAGATCATTCATGCGTATCCCTTACTACCAAGCTAATTTAAGGTTGTTCTCGGTATTCAACTAGAAATGGCAACCATTGCCTCCATGCTTTGGGTAGTGTCATTGGCATTACAGGTTATAGTATCTGCCATATCTATCAAGGAGTAGTCAACAGCATCCTTTTTGAAACAATGACAGGTCCAGACGCCTAAAAAGTCGAGTGCTATCCTTTCTCCTTTTTACCCTAGTGGAGCTTAATAATACCAATTGCGCTATGCCAAATGACAGCTATGCTTAGTTGAAGAGCAGCATGAAGGCATCACGGTATAAAATAGCTGGAAAAAGCCATTGTAAATATGCCTTGTAGGTTTAAGGATTGTGTCGTCAACTTTTCTGTACACTTGAATCATCAATAAAGTCCTCTAATATCATCCATCTATCTCCCCATTGTTCTCTAGATATGATCCCACCCCCCAAGATCGATCAAATAATGCAAGATGCAGATCGTCAATTTATGGATCTTGCGCCCAGGAGAAGGAGAGAGGCGTCCACATCTTTAGATTTCACATGTCATATCATGTATCACTGGTTTACAATAAGGACGCCACTATCGTTGATCAAGAGGGGGATTTCGTAATAGAGATGAGAGCTCCTAAAAGCATACGTAAGCAATAATGCCATTGTTGTAGTAGTTGTAGTAGAGGAGGAAGAAGCCATTTATTATAGTACTCGTTCACAAGAAGGAAAAGGAGGCAAGTTATTATACAATTTAAGAATTCTGTAGTATATGTGCATGTATCATTTGGGAGGAAGAGATCAATTAAAGGACCACCAGAGAACCTGCTCTAGAAGGAAGTGTAGGAGGATAGGTTGTTCAAGGCATCGACATCAATAGCAGACTTTTTGTTGAGCTCAGCGGGAGATGCACGAGGGGTGGATGGATAATCAAAGGAAGATGCCGATGAGCAAGGCGATGTGGAAAAGGATGCAGCTGGAGGTGTGGATGGCAAATGAGCCGTGGGTGTAGGATAAGGTGATTTGACAACATAGGCACGTCGCACAACAGCTGTCTCTTCTTCATCATCCTCATCCTCATCATCATCGTCAATAAAGCTGTTGTCGTGTGTGTCATCACTGAAACCATTGCTATAATCACAAAGCGTGTGAACCAGAGACTTGGTGAAAGAAACAACAGTAGGTGCTGCTGCTGATGAACGTCTTGGTTTGGTGCTGTCATCCTCCTCCATTTGAGCAGGCAACTTTGCAATAACACGTGGAGGAATGCTTGCATTCTTCTTTTCGGTTGTAGCTGTGAAGGATCGGATGTATTGGATGCGAAGTCTTAATTCTGGCAAAGAAATACGGCGTGCTGGATCAAGGCAAAAGATGCGTAACAAGAGATCATTCAACTCGTCCGAAATGCAAGGAAGGATACGCTTAAAGAAGGTTTGGGGTTTCTTGACATAGCTGGCAAAGGCTTGATCTTTCATGGTTGCTTGACGCCATGGGTTGCGACCTGCTGTCAAGTTGATAAGAATAACACCCAAGCTCCATACATCGTTTTGGCGTGTGCTGTATCCTTTGATGCGTTCCTTGTTCTTTACAAGTTGGCCTTGGCACTCGGGTGAAAAGTAAAAGCTTGATCCACATCCAAATTCGGCTGAGACCAATTGTGTCGTAGCCAACCCGAAATCAGCAAGCTTGGCCTGAAGGTTGGAAAACATTAAAATGTTTTCGGGTTTCAAGTCTCGGTGAGCAATGCCTTGTTGGTGGCAATATTGAACGGCGTCAAGGATTTGGGTGAAAATGTGGCGGATAGCAAAGTTGTTGCTGGCAATGCCTTGTTGCTGCGTGATGGCTGAAAAGAGATCACCACCCGTTGCATATTCAAGCACAAGGTAAACTTGATTGTTCTCACGCACGACCTTTTCAAGGGTCAATACGCCCTTATGAGAGGACACGCGTGAATGTAATGTGATCTCGGTTTCGGCCGCTTTTGGGTTGTTCAACAACTTGACGGCATAGCGTCGGCTTGTAGGCACATGGACACCTAAATAGACCACGCCATAGGCACCTACGCCAAGCACAGATACCAATTGAATCGAACGACGATCAATAAATGTGTTCAAAAGAGCTTGAGGGTCTTGTGCAGTATTAGTGGTTGTGGGTGCCATAGATGAAGAATGAAATTACAAGGATTGGAAAAATGTGTGTGTGTGTGTGTGTGTTTGAGGTGTGTGGAGTAAATTAAGATGGGGAAAAGTAAGTGCAAGTGGCATGAATGGAAGCTCTTTATAAATGATGTTTGTATCCGCCTTTGGATGAAAAAAAAGGGAACTGCTATGTCCGTGTAAAAGCATGATAAATCTTACCCCAACCACCCCTTATGCCTATTCCACACCCACCACACCACGTCTTTCCTCCTCCCCCCTTCTTACCATTGACTCCCTTACTTCCCCAAATAGATGCATAGTAATGAGCTTATCTCCCTGCACATACATTATCCAAGTGCTTCTTATTTGTTATGCTAATGCAGGTGACAGTTCACCAGAAATAACCCGCTTACGATATGCACATCATTGTACACTTTTGCTCTTGCAGAAAATATTCTTTATCATTTTGAAATGCATATGCTATACAAACGTTGACCCATATTGTTTAGACACGGGTTCTTGTGCCGATCATCGGTATCCCGTGTTCCGTTTGGCGAAACATAGCGTGATGATAAGACACACACACACACACACGCACAAACAGCCGGCTGCAATGCAAAGACGTCTCTCAAGGGGTCAAAAGAGCCAAGACAAGTAAAAGAGAAGAGTTAAGAACGGAGATCTTTCCTAATTTGTCCATGGGCCTCCCTGATCTCTCCCAAACCTTAACCACCATTTTTTTGCTATACGCACCATCATCCTCACTCACTCCCCCCCTTCTTCACTATACACACGTACATCCACACTATATCTTTTTTCCTACCTACACGACCTGAAACGATTTGAAAGAGTCTCTCTCCTCCCTTTACTCCATCATCCCACGGTCATTTCGTAACCAACCGAGGAGTCGTCAGGGAATTACTATGGTGGGCATACATAAGCTGCTGCTGGGCACGAATCATGGTTCCTTTACAAACCGTGTGGGGTGGCGCCCTTGACATACTATGAACAAGTTTTCGCGTTCTAAAGTTATAATAAGGAGGTTAGTCTATGTGCATACGCATAGAGAGAGGATGGATGAATGGAGTAAAAAGGAATCCACATTGTTCATCAGCACGTTTTGTGCTGCAGTAACGTGATCCCAAAAAGAAGATCTGCTATTTGAAGAAATGAAAGTTAAATGATATTCATTCATGTGCATAAACACGCACCCGCATGATGACCAATGAGGAGATTCTTTAAGCGCCCACCCACTATTGCATTTCATTCCACATGGTGGTACGATGGGGCTTTGTGGCGTTCTATAAGTTCAATGATAAGCTCTCAATAGTGTGTGTGTGTGTGTGTATGCTTCATATTAGAGATTTCTCCCAACACTATTATGCACCATCCCTTACAGCTAGTTTCATGTAACAATTTTTATGTATCCTTGCAAATCATTTCATATATGCTAACTATTCGATCCGAATGACGTTATTCATCGATTTCACCCTCTTCAAGGGCATTGGTGTCATTGTTCTCGCTCTTATTAGTTTCAGCCTCGCTCATTGTTTCTGCTGCGGGAGGTTGTACACGTTCATTCTCCAAAGTGGATGGCTTTTTGTTGTTGTTGTCGTCATTGTCAGTGGTGGTTGTGGTGGTCTTTGGTGAAGTATCGGATGTGGTGCTGATGGTTTGTGGTTGGGTGATATTTACTGAAGCAACAGCAGAGGCCACGGCAGCTTGAACTGCTTCCGAAGGTCGTGATGATGATGATGATAATGATGGGCCTGGTGAAGCTGATTGACCCGATACCACTTCACCCTCTTCCTCACTTTCCGTAATAGCTGCTGGCTTTGGTAGGGATGTCTGTGCTGAGGGGGTGGTGGAGGTGGTACTTTGCTCGTGCACAGTATTCGTTCCTATTGAATTTGTCGGATTAGAAAACCAGCCAAGGAAAAATCCCTCTTTTTCGAAAGGATGGTTGTTACTTGCCTTGTTCTGATTCCTCTTTCATGACGACGTCCGTGGACTCCTCCCTTGTTGGCTCCTCTGGATTTGTACTTGCATCTTTGGGCTCTGGTTTCACTGCCTCAGTCATCAACACCTCGTGAATTTCTTGCTCTTCCTCCTGGGTCACCATAGCAGTAGTCGTACTTGGCTCTTCTTCATCGACATCCATCTTATCTTCAGCACCCGATGATGATGCACGAGCATGATTGGCATTGCCATTCACCTTGCTTCCTTCCTCTTCTCCTTCATCCGTACGTCCATAGTTTTGATAATGCCGGCTGCTGAGATTCTTGGTTGTGCCTTGAGCTTCACCTTCATCAGAGTCATAAAATTCATTGTCGGGTACAATACGACGATCCCAAAACGATTCTAAGATTTAAAGAGCCATATCAGTAAAGATCATCAAGTATTCCTCTCTCTCTCTCTCTCTCCTTTTATCCCCACCCCTGTCAAGGGAAAAATATACTCACGGGGATATCGATCATCGGGGTCCTCTTCATCTTCATCATCAGACACATAATGGTCCCCAGGGACATCTGCAGAAAAAAGTACCTCCATGAAATAAGAACGTGCTTGCTCTCAACCATTAATTTCATTTCATACACACCTTGCATTTGTACACTGGGAGCAAATCGTGTCCTTGAGAGGTTCTCAAACACCTGCTGCCTTTGGAGCAAATCGTAAGATAAGCATCATCATCATCTCTACTCTATATCCTCCCTACACTACTTACTTTATCTTTTCGAGATAATCACCGCTATTCATGTTTTCCATGTTGCTCGGTCGCACATCCAACTTGTAATCAGGACCAAAGTACTCGTAATAGTCATTGTAGGGCATATCTAGTGTTGTTAAGTAAGTAAAAGTAAAAGTTTAAAATCCAGGGTCCTTCCCCTTTAGGTGCCTGCATCACTTGCCTGGACCAATATCCTCTCCTACGACCACACCGGTTTCATAAGCCCATGCTCTTGCGACATTTCGCATGGTATAACCGCCTCCTCCAAGGACGAGTGTAGGATAGTTGAACTTTTTGACAAACTCTACGCAATTGGCATGTCCTTTCATGGATAGGTTGAAACAACCAAGCTTGTCTCCACTCAACGAATCACCACCACATTGCAAAACAATAGCCGAAGGTTGATACCACTCAATCACTTTTTCAATGGTCTATCAAGGATGCGTCAACATGAGGGATGATGTCTTTTACATAAGCGGATATACTTACGGGCTCAAAAACGGACTTGTAGCTTTCATCATCGATACCATCTCGTAAAGGGAAATTGACGCTGTAGTACTTTCCTCTTCCAGCACCCACATCCTAGTTTAAAAATTTCGAAAAGTATGAATCTCACAGGCACATGGTCCATTACCCCCCCTCCTCTCCTGTCCTCCTCCCATCTCCCCTTTTCTTTCTTGCCTATTACCTTCAATTCACCCGTTCCTGGAAAGAATTCACCATACTTGTGGAAGCTGACCGTCATGACGCGATCGGTGGTGTAAAAAGCTTCTTCAACACCATCACCATGATGAACATCAATATCGATATACAAGACACGAGCGTAATAACGCAAAAGTTCCAGAATGCCCAAAACAATGTCGTTGACGTAACAGAATCCAGATGCCTCGGCTTTCTTTGCGTGATGAAGACCACCTGCCCAGTTGATGGCGATGTCACACAAACCGCGATTGAGTCTTGCAGCACCCTCTGATAGACACCATCCATATCAGTAAATGTAACCATATCCACACACACACATACGCATATACATTACTCACCCATAGATCCACCAGCACTAAGACCACAGTATTCGAAAAGACCTTCAAAGACTGGACAATCATCACCCACATTGACTAATACACAATGACTTGTTAACGTGACATGAATGATCCCACTTTCTATTACGCTTACATTTGGCTTGTTCCTTTGGGTACTGCTCCATATTCTCTGGTGTCACTCGTGATAAAAAGTCGATGTAATCATCCGTATGAAATTGTGTCATTTCCCATTTGTTGGCAGGTTTGGCGCGCTACGGAACAAGGGGTGGGGAATCGTTACAGTGAGTACCATGTTATCTCACAAAGGCACATGGAGGAGGACACACATACATAGATTTCCATTTTCTTGTATAGGCCATAATTCATAACCAATCCGTGACACATTCTGATGCGATGGGGCTTCATGGGATGGCCAGGACCATAGTGGTAGTTGCCGACATTGGCTAAAGAGGATATGACTTAGTAAAGTGCAACGCATGCGCGCTCATTTGTCAACCTCGATCTGGGGGCATGAGACGCGGATCCAGTAATAAAGGAACTGTAGAATACCATCGTAAAAGTAGCACACCCGCTTCTTTTGATCTGACATTGGGCTTTGGGGTTGGTGGAATGTGGGGTCGAAGTGGGAGGGAGGGGGACTGGAACAAAAAGAAAAGTGGACGTGTGTGTGTGAGAGAGAGAGGAGATGTGTGTGTGGATGTCCACTCGTTGAAAGCTGCCTACGCTTTGTCGTGCAGGTCCGACTCTGATTTACTCCACCTTGAATCATTATCTATACATCCATTATACACACATGGGTCATTGTATTCACAAATTGTATTAAATAGATAGTCTACAATAATGCTTTATTGGGGAGGAGGGTGCTTGTGTTATGAGCGTGCGTGTTTTGTATATAGAGGGGATGATTGTACAAAGTGTGTGTGTGAGAGAGATAGGTATTCTATTGTTGTCCGCTACCAAGACCATACTTTTCAATGACCTTGTTGACATCGGTAAGACCACGTAGTTGACCTTGAATGACAACAGATGCCTTTCCAGAGCCACCGGTTGATATGCCAACTGCTCCACGAACAATTCTTGATGCCACACGTTGTAACTCGGATACGTCGACACGATCAATGTTCTCCAACATCTCATCAATACCCGTCTTTTTACCATGGACTTGTACTTGTCGACCAAGATCCTCTAATTGCACCATTCGGCTTTCCAAATTCATCAACAAGGAGCTCTTGAGTTGGTTCTTGGCACGGCTCAATTCTTGATCATTGACTCGCAAGTACTCGTTCACATCGGATCGAGAGACCATATCCAATTCACGGCAAATGACTTCCAATAATGCATTGGCATATTCGGGACGGCATGATCCAGCAATACCAAATAAACCAGAATCAGTGTAGCAGTGATTGAATGCTTGACATGATTCAACCCAATAGTGCTGATTCAAAACATGGGTAAACAATCGTGAATACATGCCCTTGCCGGGACCACCCGCTGAGAAAGATCCACCACCACCGAGAAGGATTTGGAGGGTTGCAAGCGTATAGATATCGGGATCGTTAATCGAAAGACCTTCGAAGGCGACATAGACATGTGTCAATGGTGCATCCACACCAGCATCGAGAAAAGTGGATCCACCCGTATAAAGTGCTGGTTGGGTTGCAAGTTCATAAGGTGTTTGAGCCTGGTTGCCACTTGAAGATGATTTGAATAAGGACTTCATAAGCGATGGCTTGTTGGCGGCCTTTTCGGCATTGGCTGCTTGTTGTCGAAGTGCTTCATTGTGTGTCTCAACCGAATCCAATAACTCCTTTGACTTTGGGACATCACCAAAGTATTTGCAAGCAAGTTCCACTACTTGATCATGCTCGGCACCACAAGCTGCAATGACCATACGCTCCGGTCTATACCAATCTTTCATATAATCCTTGATGAGATCAGGTGACATGGTAGCAAGGTTGTCAGGAGGACAAAGTAATGGATTGCCGAGCGTGTTGCCTTGATAAGCGACTGTGTGCAGTATCTCAGGAAGGATCATTTCAGGCTTTGACCAAATCTCTTCGATTTCATACATGGCTGTCATACGTTGTTCATCCACTTCGGAAGGTTCAATGTTGGGTCGTAGAATAACATCAGAGAAAAGGGACATGACACGGTCCAAGTCTTGAGAGAAAATAGCCGATTGATACATCATGCATTCCCTTGATGAAGAACACATAATATTGCCGCCCAATGATTCCAATTCTTCCACTACTTGATCAGCACTACGATTGGCGGTACTCTATCATATAACATATATATGAATACATATAGAACATTTCCCCCACCCCATTGTAGTAGCCTCTTCAAAATGTACCTTGAACGCCAATCGATCCAAAATATGGCTGACACCTCTTGTCTTTTCGGTTTCATATCGACTACCAGCATCCATATAAACACCCACTGCACCAAAATGACCAGGGGTATTCTCAGAGGCAACTCGGATCCCATTTGGTAATGTGGTCACTTTGCATAAACCAGGCGAGCTCTTGGAATACTCTTGAACATGCGTAGGGAACTATGCAAGATAGGGTTACTACTATTACAACCACCTTGAAATAACAAAAGCTTGCTGCTTTAAATAGTATGTGCACACTTACCTCTGAAGGGTTGCTTAGTGTGGCTTCCGATCGCTTTAGAATCGACGTGTTCAAAAGAGGTTTACGAGGAATAAGAGACTTGAGACCTCTTTTAGTGGCTGAATGCAATAGACGAGACGACATTGAGGAAAAGTGTAAGCGATCGTAACTGAAAAGAGCTGAGCTTTTTATACCATCCGTACTTCCGCACCAGCTGGGCTTGAGCTATTATCCAGACAGAGAGAGAGCGTCACACACACACACACGCACACAGCAGAGCATACGCGTTCACTCTCTCCCACTCTATCTCTCTTTCAAACTCTCTCTCACTTTCCAAATGTCACCTCCTCACAAACCTCAAGAACAGAACGGCGATCAGCCACAAAAGGGCGTGCCTCAATTGGGTGCTCTTGAAGAAGACGACGAATTTGAGGAATTCGCTGCTGAAGGTACGTCATCCGTATAGCGTCATCGTGAGCAGTGTGTCTCTGATCTCTCATGTTCATTTGCTTGTAGACTGGGCTGAAGCTGAAGAGGATAAGGACGACTCACACTTTTGGGAGGACAACTGGGACGATGATGATATCGAAGACGACTTCTCAAAGCAGCTACGGTATGGATCATGCATCGCTTTTCTTTACGGTGTTCATCTTGGCTCATTCTCTTTTTGTCATCCATCTAGTGCCGAATTACAAAAGACTGGCTCTGCATAAACACATATACGCAAACACACACTCTCCTCTCCTCATCCATATCAAAACTCGCTCATACAACCCACTCACGCAGCACCATAAAGACGCACAGCAGAATGTTGATATCACATACCAAATGGTGTGCTTTGTTCCATGAAAATCAATCAATACAACAACGAGCAAATCCTCGTTACACGACATGATGTTATTATTGGTGGATGGCATATGTATATGGGTTGCTGGTGCAAAATTGGGAGTATAGGGTCAATTCGATTGCTTGAGCAAAGAGGGCTAATATTGTAATGCTCATTGTGTGGTCTCTTCTCGCTTCGTATTCAAAAGATAAAAGATATTACCAATCACTAGAAACGTATGCACCTGAGGGTAGATGCGTAATTACAGTTCCAAGAAGTTATAGAGGTGGGGTGATGATGCTGGTTCCCATGGTAATCAAGGAGGATCATATTCAACATGTTTATTATGCAAAGAATAAAATGACTCTTTCTATGATGTATACAAAAGGAATTGGAGTTGCAAAAAGCCCAATGATAGCTGTTGCTTGGTAACCAGCGATTCACTTGATTTCATGTCGCCCGTAAATGGGATTCATTTTCCGCAGTGTGAACGCGCGTTCTTCTCTCCTCTTTATACACGTCTCCAATGGAAGAAATTGGCATCCAAGTCAAGCAAAATGTAAGTTGCCCTTATCCATGGCTTCCATAGTAGCTATAGGTGGACCCTACTTTGTATACTCATGAACACCTACACACGATGACGTTAGACCAAAGATCCGATCGTTGCAGCAACCAAAAGCAGCTTGCTTGAAGAGACATCCGAGAAAGATCTGTACGTCAAACTAAAGAAGCTTCAGCGTAATCTTGAGTTTTTGGCGTTGCAAGAAGAATACATCAAAGACGAGTTGAAGAACTTGAAGCGAGAACTGCTACGAGCACAAGAAGAGGTGAAGCGTATCAAGTCAGTACCTCTTGTTATTGGACAATTCTTGGAGCCTCTTGATCAACACACGGGCATCGTCGGATCAACGACTGGCAACAACTTTGTCGTACGCATATTGAGCACCATTGATCGAGAGTTGTTAAAGCCAAGTTCATCTGTGGCACTTCATCGACATTCGAATGCCCTCGTAGACGTATTGCCCCCTGAAGCCGATAGCAGTATTGCCATGTTGGGCGCCGATGAACGGCCTGATGTGACATATCAAGATGTGGGTGGTTTGGATATCCAAAAGCAAGAGATTCGGGAAGCAGTCGAGTTACCATTGACACATTTCGACTTGTATCGACAAATTGGTATCGATCCTCCACGTGGTGTGCTTTTATATGGCCCTCCCGGTACTGGAAAGACCATGCTCGTCAAAGCAGTCGCACATCATACGACAGCCAATGTCATTCGTGTCGTCGGTTCAGAATTCGTGCAAAAGTATTTGGGTGAAGGTCCACGCATGGTGCGAGATGTCTTCAGATTGGCGCGTGAAAACTCACCGGCTATCATCTTCATCGACGAAATCGACGCTATTGCAACCAAACGTTTCGATGCTCAAACAGGTGCCGATCGTGAAGTTCAACGTATTCTTCTTGAATTACTGAATCAAATGGATGGTTTCGATCAAACTTCAAATGTCAAGGTATACAAAAGAGGATGGTGGTGATCAACAACAACCCCAAATACTTATTCATACGTGATTCTAGGTCATCATGGCAACCAATCGTGCTGATACATTGGATCCTGCATTATTGCGTCCTGGTCGTCTGGATCGCAAGATTGAATTCCCCACACCCGATCGTCGCCAAAAACGTTTGATCTTCTCAACTATCACATCAAAGATGAATTTATCCGAAGAAGTGGATTTGGAAGATTGTAAGTAGAGGAATGTAATGAAAAGGGGAAGGGAAAGAGACTAATGATGCGATGCTGGTTATAGTCGTCTCTCGACCCGATAAACTTTCAGGTGCAGAAATTGCTGCTATCTGTCAAGAAGCTGGTATGCATGCTGTCCGCAAGAACCGCTATGTGATCTTGAGCAAGGATATTGAAAAGGGTTACAAGGCCAACGTGAAGAAGGAGGACACCAACTTTGAATTCTACAAGTAGTTTTCTTGTGAAGAAAAGCTTAATACAACACACACGCATTATATACAACAATCACCCATCCATGATATCAATGTGAGCTTTTGTTAAACTAGAGGGTAATGGGAAGTTGGATACTATTTTTATTCTTTGGCTGGTTCGGCTTGATAAGGTTATAGTGATGTATGTGAACGATTGTCCTGCTCCAGCCCAGCCTGCCCACCATTCAACTTTCTTGATCCGAGGGGATTTGACTGAGATACGGTCAAACAAAGAAGTATCATAGCAACATGAGAAAAATCAATTGATGGTTACTTTGTAAACTGACAGCTAATAACCCTTCCTCCCAATCACCTTTATTACCCATCCTCCTGCATGTGAACGATTCCCCTGATCCAGCCCATCACATCCATCATTCAAGTTTCTTGATCCGAGCTGATTTGACGGAACAACGCTAATACAAAGAAACACCATCCAAGCATCAGAAAAATCATTTTGATTTCCAGCTCTTCCACACCACCTTCTTCCCTCTTCCACCCATTCTCTACTGTTACCGCATTCAAGTATACAATTACCACCTGCGAACGATTGTCCTGCTTCAACCCACCATGTCAATCCTACAGCTGCCCTGATCCGATTGTCTTTGACCGAATGGCAGCTTCATTGCGTATACACAGCCTTGTCACTCTATTACAGCACACGAGTCTCTTGAAAGCACACAATGTCTTGCACACGCCTCTGCAACAACCAATCGTAGCGTTCATTCCAGTAGTTGCTATTACCGAGGCTTTACTCCATTGTCTCAAACAGCGTCCACAATCTTGTCACTCTACTACAACACACACTCTTGCACATTCGTCTTCCACAACCATACGTAACAGCAGCTGCTATTAGCAAGGCCTTCATTCCATCGCCTAAGTTACTTGCAGCGACCTTCCTTACGGCCGTTTTTACGTGAACAGCAGATAGCCCATTGTATAGCAGCAGCATTATTTACGTGCAGCAACCTGAATTTAGTGCATACGGATCCCTATGGATGATGCCATATCAACTATCAAGTATCCGGTAGTAGAAGCAATCTTTGCCTGATTGAGTTGCAATGGAAATGACCAAGAAAGAGAAAGACCACTAGCCGGATGGAAAAGGAAGCGTATCAGCAGCGACCGCATTGGCTCTTTTCAACCAACGTATTGAATTTACAATGCTTACTTATGGATGAATGGATGCAATCAAGCTCAGTCAGAGGTGACCTTGAAATGTCATTTTGGTTACTTGGCACGTCGTCAGGAAAGGTGGACCATGTCACGTGGGTACGGCTGAGGATGGATTGGATGGATTGGATGGCAAGGATAAGAGGGCTTGTATCTTTGACGAAAGGTGGTTTGCCTCCATGGATGATATTGGAATGCTGGAGTCAAGGCGCGCACAGCAACTATTTTGCAATCATGTATGAAGACGCTTATGACGGCAGCAACAAAGAACACAATGACACAATGATACCCGCTGGTGGTCCACTGGTTGGCTTCTGGGATGGAAGGGAGGATAGAAATTTGGAGGTCGGAAAGCGAGATTTGATTACCTACATTATTGCATCGAGATGATTTTGTTCCTTTGTGATATTACATTCGTTAATAAAGCTTCCTTGTACATATGCTGAGAGACGATAGGCAGTGGCAATAACGGATTGGATACATGTTTAAATAAACGCTTGTGCTTATAAAGATAAAACATCCATAGTAATGGTACCCAACAATAGTGCTTGTTAAAGAAGCTGGTCATTGTAAGCTTGAATCATTACGTCTAAGAAAGAGCGAGCTATGATACTGTACAATGAGGCACGAGTACATGCATACCTATGAGAACTATCAGCATGCGCTACCTTGTATCTATAGCCTTATATGAGAACGAACCCTGGAGGCAAGCAATACCATTATCCCTCATAGTCTTGGATGCGCTGATCATCTTGGCTTGTTAACCATACTATGGTTCATCCGAAAAAAAATGTCCATGCGGTATATCAAAGGCGGCCCTTACGTATAGGTAAGGTAGGCAGGGTCAATCATGCACACTCCACCAATGAGAATCTTTCAAACACTGCCTCTCAGCTTCATTACACAAACACGCTCCTGCGCATCTTTTCTCTCTATCAGGGTCATGCTACTTCCATTGAACAAAGACCACTTCTCATATAGCATCACGCTTAAAGCATATGTAAAACATAAAGGTGCCTGTATCTCTAAAGTTTACAATCAAACGTGGGGTCTTTAATAGAACAAAGTTCCTCGGCGGGGTCGAAAGCATATACTGCCCAAGTCTCATGTTCATCATGGGCAACCCCAGATTTGACCAATGTCGCCACCAGCCAAAAAATATTTTTGCTCGTCGACGGAAAAAAAAAGTTCAAGAGGTCGACCCGATTCCAATTTGGCTGGCGGCGACATTTGCGAAATCTGGGATTGGCAACCTGGATCGTGAAACTGGCACACACGATTCCTTTCACCCCGACGAGCAGCTTTGTCCTCTTAATGACCCCACGTTTCATTGTAAAGTTTAGAGATACAGGCACCTTTATGTTTTCACTATGGCTGTAAGCGTTGATGCTATATGTAGAGTGGTCTTTGTTCAATGTCAAGTCGCTGGACCCTGGCAGAGCAAAAGATGCAGAGCGACCTCTTTGTGTAACTCAGCTACTTTGCATTACTAGAAGGATGGAAGGATGATACTGTATACCATTGACAATAGCCCATATATTGCGAGCTATCAGCTATTTCCTCACAATCG
The DNA here is from genome assembly GCF_029851405.1 of Lichtheimia ornata. Taxonomy (NCBI): domain Eukaryota; kingdom Fungi; phylum Mucoromycota; class Mucoromycetes; order Mucorales; family Lichtheimiaceae; genus Lichtheimia; species Lichtheimia ornata. The sequence goes on from NW_026695323.1 coordinate 225,606, forward strand.
GCACTGTTGTCCACTCTATGGCATGTGAGCGGTTCTCATGCTCCATCTCAACATTTCCATGATTCAACTTCCTTGATCCGAGCTGATTTGGATGAGCTAGGTCAAAGAGAGATTACATCAATTCACACATCAGCATACATTCGAATGTCTCAGCTGATTAATCCTTGTTCGACCGTAACTCAACCAAATCAGCTCGGATCAAGGTACTTGAATCATGGAAATGAATGTCTGGAGCAGGAGCATCATTCCCATCATGTGGATTTCGCAACAATGCTGATTAGATAAAAGTGGCTATTAACTGCCAATGTATGACATAAAAGTGAGAGTTGCGTACCTATCATGCATTGTCCCTGAAGTCCTGACTTTTTAGCTGAGTCACCCAAAGAGGTCCCTCTGCATCTTTTGCTCTGCACGGTCCACCTACTTGACAATGAACAAAGACCACTCTTCATATAGCATCACGCTTACAAACGTAAAGGGGCCTGTATCTCCGAACTTTACAATCAAACGTGGGGTTTTTATTAGAGCAATGTGCTCGGCTTGGCCAACTGCACCTTGGGTGCCAGTTTCACGATCAAGCTTGCCAATCCCAGATTTCGCAATGTCGCCACCAGCCAAACTGGATCCAGGGGTCGACCTCTTGAAACTTTCTTCGACGACCAAAAAAAATATTTTTTGGGCTGTTTGCGACATTGAATGCGAAACTTTCACACAAGGTGCTGTTGACCAAGCCGAGCCCATTGCTCTATTAAAAACCCCACGTTTCATTGTAAAGTTTGGAGATACAGGCACGTTTATGTTTTACCTATGCTGTAAGCGTGATGGAGCTGCTTTTTCCTAGTGGATGGTGTCGGCTGCATTAACGGAAAGATGAAGAGCTGAGTGAAACGGTGTAGTGAAGGATGACAGCCAGCATGTGATGAAGCAGCCCAAAATGAAAAGACCGGCATCCGAGACCTCACCCCAACATCCCACAAACCATGCATAATATCAGTAAAACAATCTTTCCATGTAGTGCAATTTTATCCTAAGCATATAAATACCCCCACATCAAATAAAGAACCAAGAGTGATCTTCCCAAGTTTTGTGCGTGCCTTTGTGTGTGCCTTGCCGGCTAGTGTGTGTGTTTCTATTCGAAGGAGTATATACCCATATTCCCATTCTATTTCCCATCATTGTGCAATCCTATCATACATCATCTCTGTTTCCTCCCCTGTTCCATATCATATCTTTCCCCTCATTGTATCTCTTTACGTGTGTATTTGTTGAGACCTTTCGAGTCATCCCTAGTAGCAGTTGTGCACCAAAGGGTGCTTGATAGTAGATAGATGACTTTGTACATGGACACCTCGACTCATATGGCAGGGTATACACATTCAGGCCTTGCTGCTGGGCACGTTCCGTTTCCTTTATTTCAACGGCACGTGGTGGTTACACAGACCACGTCCTTGACAGGTTGCTACACAAATGGATGATGATGATGATTGCCTTTTGTGAAGGTACGTAAGTAAACAGCATCCAATAATGAAGGCGTGTGAAGGTATGCATCGCATTTGCATGTAGAAGAAAGTCGAGCTGCATAAACCAATTTGTATATGTATATTGAATGAGTCACTCATCCTGAAACTCAATGGAGGGATCTCTTCACTTTTTCTCTTCTCAAGCTCATCCCACTTCCCACTCCTCCTTATCGCATCACAAAAGCCATATACTTCTTGCATGACCGATACAGTAACTGGACCACCTTTATTATTCCATCTTCGAAGCAATAGTATGTAATCCACAAGCTAGCAACCTCCAACAAGCATGTAATAAATAACCAATGCTTTTTTTCTTCTAGCTATCTTGCTATGTACTGTACATTGCCACCACCATCGTCGTAGTCGTCCTCCGTCATCATTCCTACTCGTACTCGTCACCAGTCGTCAATCTCATCCGTCACACCAACATCCAAAAATAAGCAAGTTGAAAAAAATGGGATCTTGCAGGCTTCCTCTTGAATCTCGTTATCGTCATCATTGGCATTGTTGTAGATGGGGTGATCATCGTAATCGTCATTGTTGTGAATGTGGTAATCATCGTAATCGTTGTCTCTACAGATAAGAAAGCAGGCAAGTTAGACCATCTGGTACCGGAATGATGACGATTTGGTATACCGTAAAGCAAATCAGAAGGAATTCACAAACCAAATTACCACCATACGAGCAACGTCGGGCGATCCCTTGTTCTTGAGAAAGCACTGCACGAATCACGCAAGGCTAGTTCGATCCATGGCAAGGAAGGACATCACTTACGTAGGATCCAGGCCTCATCCATCCTCTCCAAAGAAAGAATGATCCCCAATCCAATCCTTCCAATCATTTCCCACCTCATGAAAAGAAATCCTCAGAGAAAGAACGAGCCTGTCACGAGAAGAACGTGTTGGTTCACACATTCACAGGCTGTTGCAAATCCCCTTTTACCTCAACACGGTGACCATGCTCTTCCAAAAATCCATCGTCATCGACCCATCCTCAACTCAACGCAGGCCTATAGAGCCCTGGACGCGTTCCAAGAAGCTTTTCCAGCACACTTGGCTAGTGCAGAGCGACGCAGCGGCCACTTGATACAGGCTGGGACTTGAACCCAAAGAGATGATGATGATGCCCCAAGTTGCATTGCCTGACCAAAGAAACCTATTCAATTCATTCTTAGCACGCACACACAATAAACACCCTTTTCACTGTTTGTTTCATTGTACTTGCCTCTTCCATATACACAAAGACCCGTTGTTGTTGGTTACTGGAAACCGAAAACCATGGTGTAGTATAGTTGAGCCGAAACAAAACGCCAAACCAGCCAACGTCTTGAGACCAAGCTTGCCCTCTATACAAGTTAACACGTCAATGGAACAAGTTTTGCTGCAACATTGGACTCTGAATGTACCTGTGGACACCAAGCATAGAGCGGGAATAGCAACGAACAAAAGGAAGCAGCGATATCGCTATGGCAACCACCAACCACCAACCACGCTCATTCCTTAGCACTTGAACACACTCACTCCCTGACAAAATGCACGTTCACAACTATATTAATACCTCACAGCCAACAAGAGTTTATTGTAATAATGAATGCTGCTATTATTGAATAGGTTCTTGGTCAGGTAGTGCAACTATTGGCATCATCTCTCATTGGGTTCGAATCCCAGATTGTACCTTTTGGCCACTTGTTGGTATAGCTATTAGAGTACTGTTAGTGATGCTCACGAATGCGTAAAAATATATAAATGATAAGGTGGCAAATTAGCTTCCATGGAAACCCATGTACTGACAAGGATGGCCACGCGAAGGCTTTGCCGTCACCCTCTCCCCTACGGTGCACCAAGCCGGATAACGGGGGCTGCCATTGTAAACAACAGCATCTTCTATAGGTGCTGCTCGAGCCAACATGTTCGGTCTGATAAAAGGACAAAATAGCATCCCACGCCCACAGAGGCCGACCCATAAGAGCGAAAAGCAATACATGATCCCATATCTACCACAAGGCCACTGAGTAACAGTCTAACTTCCAACGGCTAAGGCAGTAATCATCAAATGCAATTGATAGGGCCATGATAGGGCTGACCACACTGTCGCAAATGAATCATAGCTGCCAACGATGCTTTACACAAAAGAGTAAGACACCATCCCGTTCTACCCACAGCAAATAAACATCCGCCATATCAGTAGTAGCTGCCATCAAGCGACCTTCTTCGGTAGGCGTCATGAGAGACACATCATGCACTGCATCAAATAAATCCGGTCTTGATGAAATAGCATACGCGAGGATATTGACTTGCCAAGAGAACGTCCAAGGTATCCATACAAGTACTTGAGGAATGAGATCCGCCATGGCACCGATAAAAACATTGCTCTGAAGATCCACCGATAAAGAGACGACTTGCAGGTAGCTGATTTCCAAAACCATGGAAACGGTATCCTTGACAACCACAACTATAAGATAGAGATCGCTTGCTTGCTTCTGAGACACCCACCCAAATTCAAATGCTGATCTTCGACTTCCAATTCAATAGGACTCGCCATTGACAGCTGTAAGGTGAGACTTTGATGGCACCAAAGAGCATGCGAAATGATAGCTTGATGGAATGATGGGCCTATAAAACTGCATACAGTATCACTAATTTATCTTTGAGGTATGGTAACAATACTTAGCCAGTGTCATATGAGAATCCACGATGTTTGATGCTACCCAGTAATCAGAACACATTTCCTTGCTGTAGAGATGCTGACACAGTGACCAATCCTGATAGCCGTTTCTCCAAGCGATACTTGATGATGAATGCCATGAGAGATGGATACACCTTGACAGCACCAAAAGGACACGTAACATTGTTGTTTGTTGCTGATGTGATACATCCATAAAATACGTGTGGTGAAGAGGGCTCCTGAAATCAATTGGTCAATAACGAGAACACCAGAGGATCAAATAGATGTTGTTGACACTAAAGATGTGGGCTCTGTTGCTCATTGCTGCTTCTTGCTTGTGGCTGATATGATCCACCGATAACAGGCATGCGTAGCAGGATATCCATTGAAAGGGTTGTCAACAACTAGGACCACAATAAGACGAGATAAAACTTGGCGACACCAAAAGGTATAGAACTTGTTGCCTTGCCGCTGCAGATGCTATAAAAGGAAGTGTCCAATAGGTGGTACAGTAACGACAACCATCGAACGATGTAATAAGGCAAGCTGACACTGAAGGATGCTGTCGACGTTGCTCTTTGACCCTGACATGATTCACCTATGAAGGACGCACGGTAGACAGTTTCCCGAATCCATAGAACGATATTTAGCAATGACAGCTGCATCCATGAATATTCCAAAGGACCAAAATACAAGTAGTTTGCTGAATAGCACACATACTATAATAAAAGAGGGAGGTTGGTTGGGATGGAGCCAAAAAACGGGTCATCCACCATTTACCAATGATAGCCATACGCACGAAAACATGTCGACATTCAATGACAGCTTCATCCATGAAAATCCCAAAGAACCAGAAGACAAGTAGATTGCTGAATAGTCCCCACACTATAATAAAAGAGGAGGTTGGTTAGGATTGGAGCCAAAAAACGGTTCATCCCATATTTACCAATGATAGCCATACGCACGCAATCCTACTGATATCCAAATCTAGCCGATCCTTGCAATCATCCGCTTGTTGATAAGGCCCGCTACGGTGGCACTCGGCTTGAAAGCGATGGAACGATACTTTATGGGCGTATGCAGTGAGAAGGTTGAGTAATATTGATACCACCAAAGAGAGCATACTTACATGATGCCGAAGAGCCCTTACAAAGAGAGACAACGAGACAATCCTTGCTGCCCAAGACCACATACAAATCGAGAAAGCATTGTGCATCGAAAAGCCCAAACCAGATCCTAGCTGCGGAGTGACGTACATATGGCTAAAGAGCGATGTGAATGGCAATCGTTTTTCATTGGAAATCGAATGCAGCTTGACGATGAATGCCTTGAGGAGATGCATAAATGACCTTGGTAACACCAAAGATGTCAACGCGGACTCTCATTGCTTGTTGATGACATTATCCATCCATAAGACGCGTATAGTTGTAGAGCTCCATCAAAGGAATTGCCGATAATCAGAACCACGAGATGATTGAAAGCTTGCTGACGCCAAAGGTATAAACCTGCTCCTTGTTGCTGACATGATCGTCCGATAAGGGACCTTTGTTTCAGGAGGTTCACCAAATTGCAGGTAATGGGAAGCACCAGATGGATGATGGGATGAGGGTTGATATGGCACCAAAGATATGCATGCTGTTGTTTGTTGCTGATACAATCCACTCACAAGAGACTTGCATTGGCGGACACTCTTCAGAGAAATCGCCCGTTGCTTGGTAACCAACCACCCGAGACGCAATAAAGGTTGACACCACCAAAGACATAAACACTTCCCCATGGCTGACATGATTCACCTATAAAAGATGCACCATAAATAATTGTCCCAACTCATCATCCAACAATACTTAGCAACTCATAGCTGTGATCTTGTAAACGTCAAAGCACCAAAAGACAAGCAGCTCTCTGCAATGGTCCCTCTAAATAATGGTAGGCGTTTCAGCAAAGGTCTCCAAAAAGCATGAGAGTCATACATACCTGAATCACGCAATCATCACCCGCAGACTTGGAACCAAATAGGCCATCAGGATGTAAAGTAATAATAAAAGCGCACAGCCAAAGAAACGTCATAGTCCTGGTACTCTCCTGTGGATCGACGCGATGAAGTGCATCAATAGAGATACCATCTTCTCTCTAAAGGCAAGGAGATCAATAGCCGTAAAACGATGGAGCCGTGCGAACAGAGGATGCATTTTTAAATCCCTAAGGCCGCAACATGAGTCGCACTGTCCCCGGGCACAACATGTAGAGCTCCACAGGAAAGTGTAGTACAATGACGTCCTTGACGTGCAGGCTTGATAATAGCATCGCCGAAAGAGGATCTGCCACTGTATGGAGTTTGGTAAGTTCATTTGAATCCAACCAATCCCACAATGATGCACTGTACCTTGAGGTATTCCCAATACCATTCCATCGATGCTCGCAAATAAACTTGTATCCATCCGATCCAGTATGTGCTGCTTCTGTTTTCATTGTAAGGCTCGTTAATTAACAAGTCTTGATTTGTAGATCCAATACCATGCATACCATTGAGCCAGCCATACAGCATTCTTGCTTTGAGATCCGTATCCTGTTGCTGCCAGAGGTACCATCATCCAACATGTTCAACCTACCATAAACGCAATGTGAGATAAGAAGCAAACCCAATCCACACGCTTTTGTTGCCAGCATACCCAAAAGAGGCAATGTGAAGACGTCTTGAGAACCCTCATTGTGGGCAACTCGGTAAGGAAGGCACACGACGCCGTGAATCATGGTGATCACAAGGAATTGCAACCAAATACACCATCCGAAGGCAATACAATAATCAACCTGCAACGCCAAGGTATGCCACCATATGTACCATACTCTCATTGGATCCTGAAATTGGCATCATAAGAGATATCCACCTTCTCTCTGTAGGCAAGGAAATCAATAGCCGTACTTGGATGGAGGCCGTGTGCACAGCGGATGCCTTTTCAAATTGGCCTTGCCATCGCATCTTGAGTCACACTGTTTCCGGGCCAAAATTCCCCAGGAGAGCACAGTACTATACAATGACATCCTTGACGTGCAGCCGTGATAATAATAGTATTGCCGAAAGAGGCTCTGCCACTGTATGGCGCTTGATAAGTTCACTTGAATCCAACCAATCCCACAATGATCCTCTTACCTTGTGGTATTCCCAATAGCATTCCATTGATGCTTGTAAATAACCTTGTATCCATCCGATCCAGTATGTGCTGCTGCTGTTTCACTGTAAGTGTCGTTAATTAACAGGTTTCGCTTTGTAGGTCCAATACGACGCATACCATTGAGCCAACGTACAGCGTTCTTGCTTTGAGGTCCGTAACTTGTTGCTGCCACAGGTACCATAAACGAACGTGTCCAAGCTACAGTAAATGAAGTGTAAGGTAACAATAGCATTCGCTTTTCATGTCGACATACCCATAGTAACAATAGGTTGCGACCCTCCTTGATGACAACCATGGAAAGCATACACACGACACACGGTGCCCCCTTTGGATCTTGTATAAACGAGAGAACAGCAAACTACACGTGAACTTTAGTATCTCAATGTCCAACTTGAATGATAAAGGAATGCAGCGATGGAACGTACATGTTGTATTGCAATGGAAGCTTGAGTAATGGGCAGATCGCGCGCATGCTTGTTGTTGAATGTCTGCAGCTGGAAAGTGTCGCCATTGACCACATGTTCACCCCAATGAACGCTGTACATTGGAAGGAATGCCAACAATTAACGCGTTGTAGTTTGTAAATGGAGACAAGCTTACCTTTTTTTGTGAAGTGGAAGTGAAGAAGAGTGGTCTCTTTGTTCCTCCTGTTCGCTCCAATTCGTGCACTCCTTGCCACCCCGCTTGCTACAGCCATTACTGTTTATACGTACTCTCACATTATCCAATGCTCTTAGCTCCATAAGGATGATCACTGTTCAAGACTTCAATTGAGAACAGCCCTCGTAATTAAGCTATTAGGTCTGTGCGCATTCCATCGATCGATTAGTTATGCAGCTTCACCCCTGGACCAACTTGTGTAACCTACTGTGTAACCCCCTACCAAATATATGATATCTCGCTTTCCACCTTTCACGTTTGCAGTTCCCCTTTCAATGCAGAAAACAACAAACTGATCCACCCCTTGCACATCTGAGCTAATAGTACAATACCCAAAGTATTGTGCTGAATCCAATTTTCATTCAATAAAAAGTCGGAGAACACGTAGACACGGTATTGTGGATGTTTATCAAGTAGATACAAGATACATAAGGAAACAATATAGCCAAATTGAATAGGGTACATATGGGCGAAACATATAGAGTCATTAGGGATAATTGTGTCATTCTATACTTGATTGCTGTCGTCATGATCACCCTTCATCCATGATTGCAAAATAGGTGTTGTATGCTTTGGCTCGAGTATTATTCCAGTATCATCCATAGCTGTGAAACATCTCCTTTCGTCAAAGATACAAGCCCTCTCCTCAATTGCATCCGAACCATCCTCCTCCTCAGCCGTATGCATAGGGTATGATTCATCGTTCCTATTGATGACGCGCCAAGCAACCAAAGCAACATTCCAAGACTTCTCATCACTGCACTTGATCGCATCCTTCCATCCATAACCATTGTAAACCCAATGTTGCGGCTGACATGCTTCCTTTTCCATCCAGCTGTTGGTCAATCCCTTTCTTGGTCATTTTCCATCACATCTCAACCAGCTAAAGGTTACTTGTATTGTGGCGTAGTTGATGGCTGATAGCGCGTCATCCAAAATAGACATCACGTTCCAAATGGGCCAAGGGAACCAAACTAGACAACGTATACACTTCCATCCAACCCCATATAGCAAACCAATATTCAGATCCATATCCATATTCACAAGAAGTCATATGTATTGAACCAAGTTGCTACATGTAAATAAAGCTGCTTCTATACAATGGCCTCTTTGTGTAACTGAGCTAAAAAGTCCGGACTTCAGGGACAATGCATGACAGGACGCAAACCTCATTTGCAATCCATACATTGGCAGCTAACATGCACTTTTCTCCATTCCGGACTTTTGCCAATCTATTTGATGGGAACGATGCTCCTGCTGCAGAGGTTCATTTCCATGGTTCAAGTAGCTTGGTTGGAATTGATTTGATTGAGCTATGGCCAAACCAAAAAACATCAGTTGAGGTAGATCGAGCACGCTCTATAGTGCTGAGTGATGTAATCTCTCTTTGGCCGTATCTCAACCAAATCAGCTCCAATCAAGCTACTTGAATCATGGAAATGAACCTCTGCAGTAGACGCATCGTTCCATTGTTATGGAATTGACAAAGGCTGCGCATGGGGAGAAATGCATGTTAGCTGCCGATTCGTGACATGTTACTAAAGCCATAAAGTATCATACATTGACCTTTCCAATTCAACCCAATCAGCTGTGCTACACAAACGCGCCCGTCTGCAACTTTCGCTCTGTCAGGGTCTAGCTACTTGACATTAAACAAAGACCACCTTTCATATAGTATAATGCATACAGCATATGTAAAACATAAAGATGCCTGTATCTCTAAACTTTACAATGAAACTTGGGGTCTTTAAGAGAACAAAGTTGCTCGTCCGGGTGAAAGGAATCGTGTGTCCCAGTTTCATGATCGTGGTTGCCAATCCCAGATTTCGCAAATGTCGCCACCAGCCAAATTGGAATCGGGTCGACCTCTTGAACTTTTTTTTTCGTCGACGAGCAAAAATATTTTTTGGCTGGTGGCGACATTGGTCAAATCTGGGGTTGCCCATGGTGAACATGAGACTTGGGCAGTATATGCTTTCGACCCCGCCGAGGAACTTTGTTCTATTAAAGATCCCACGTTTGATTGTAAAGTTTAGAGATACAGGCACCTTTATGTTTTACATATGCTTTAAGCGTGATGCTATATGACAAGTGGTCTTTGATCAATGTCAAGTATGTAGGTAAACGTGGTAGAGCCAAAGAGGCAGAGGGGCGTGTTTGCGTAACTGAGTTAAAAAGTCAGGACTCCAGGGACAATGCTATTGGTAGTGAGTGCATGATCAATTGTTTCCATGTCTACCTATAGTGAGGTCCGCCTATCATAGCCCGTATGGAATGGTTCGTTCTTATATAAAGGAAAGTATAGGATAGTGTTAGCTGAAACTTGTCGAAAGTATGCTTGGTACAGTATGTTCATGTACCCGTGCCAAATTCTATCACAACTCTTTCTTGAACATAATGAAAAAAGCTTACAATGAACCAAGCTTATATAACAAGTGCTACAATGTTGGTCTTTGCAATACAAGTGTTCGGTAACTGCCGCAGCCTTTCGAACCTAGGAAGCTTAAACGAATGTATACTATCACAAAAGAACAAAGGTATCTCGATAATACGATGGTGTAAATGATCCAATCTCACTTCCCGACCTCAAGTTACTATTCCCCCCCTTTCAATCCAGAAACCAACCAAGTGATCCACACCTCGCACATACGAGCTGATACATAGTACCATACCCTCCTAAACACTATGTTGAATCCAATTCTCATTCAATGAACAATTCGAAGAATACATAGCACATGGTAGTGTGGTTGTTTATCGTGCAAATATGATAAAGGAACAGGATTGAATAAGAAACGGGTGAATCACATAGAGGGAACAGGGTTCATTGTGTCATTGTATTCTTGGTTGCTGCCGCCCCAACGTCGTTTGTCCATGATTGAAAAATTGCTGCTGCATGCCTTGACTTGAGTATTCCAATAGCATTGTCAAAGCTAAAAGCCCCTTCGCCCAATTCCATGCCATCCATCCTCCTCCCCATCAACCGTATCCACATGATCATTCCTGCTCACGACGCGCCAAGTAACCAAAGCAACATTCCAGGGATTCCCACCACTGCCCTTGATTGCATCCATCCATCATGACCACTGCAAATCCAATATGGTGGTTGAAAAGAGTCATCATGTGTTCGCTGCTGATATGCTCCCTTTTACATCCGGTTGTTGGTCTATCCTTTCTCGGCTATTTTCATTGTAGCTCAACGAGGTGAAGGTTGCTTGTATTGCTGTGTGCTTGATAGCTGATATGAAAACAACCCTTGGTATCCGTTTGTATTGAAACAAGTTGCTACGCGGAAATAAAGCTGCTGTTCACGTGAAAAGGCTGCTGCAAATAGTTTGAGACAATGGAGTAAAGCCCTTGCTAATAGCAACTGCTGGAATGAATGCTGTTACGCTTGTTCGTGGTAGAGGAGTGTACAAGAGAAGGTGTAGTGTCAAGAGACTCGTGTGTTGTAATGGGGTGCACACGCCATGAACTTGCCATTCAGTCAAAGACAATTGGATCAAGACAGTTGTAGGGTTGGCATGATGGGTTGAAGCAGGAAATGTTTGTAGGTGGTAGTTGTATACTTGAATGCGGTAACAGTTGAGAATGGGAGGAAGAGGGAAGGAGTGGAAATTAAATAGGTCGGACACCTCTTCTTGTATAAATGCATGAACACTGTACATCAATCCTTGATATCGAGATTGCTCCTCTCGAACCTGAAACTTTCACACAAGATGCTCTTGGACATGCTGGTCGAACATTCTCGTAAAGCATCCATGCATCATTGTAAAGATCACGAGAAGCCTGTACCTGCATGTTTTATCTCTAATTTAAACGTGATGGAGCTGTTTGATGCTAATTGATTGTGTCGAGACTCGACATCACTATTATAGGAAAGGTGGTGAAGTGAGTGGGCCAACGTGTCCTCATAAGAAAGGAAATCAGAAAAAGATGATGCGACCCAAAGCTGAGGCAATCATGTGATTGTTGTAGATGATACAGGTCAGTGACAGCAATTTATTCCTCGGCAATGTATAGACATGGATTATAGCCTTCTACATTTCAAAGTGTCTCTTGATGCATCAAGTTTCTTTCATCTTTATTGTCCACAAAGGATCATGATTTTTAAAAGGCTCTCGGGCGTCAACGTAATACGATCTCATCGATGTTCATGTCAATCCCTATGCCAAAATATAGACGACCGGTGCATGGCAACCTTCTTCTTTGACAGATTGGTACTCAAATAACCTCCTTGTTGGACCCTATTCGATGCATCACCACTCCTTGACATACGCTCGATTGTTTCCTCGCGGGGCATTTATAATATAAGACTTCCATACAAGTATCATCGTTGAATAGCACAATGAGTGAGTCTTCATTGTTTCATTCCAGCATCATTGTACTACTGCCTGTGTGCCAAATAAAGACCTTGAATGAAAACAAAGCGATGGTTGTTTTGCATTATTGATGGTGGTGGTGTTATGAATGCCAATGATCCCTGTAGAGGGGCATCACTTGTGTATCTAATTGATACCATTGCAGCATCGATCAACTCAAAAGATGACGGTGGTGGTGGTGATGGAATAGCTTTGATTCAAGTCACGAGCCGCGTGGTAGGACCAAATGTAAGCTAGCTGTGTATGTGTTCTCTCTCCCCACTACACTTTTATCGGCACCCCTTACACTTGTAGAAACGAGCTCATCTGTCCTTTCGTTTTGGATTCTCCCCCATTTAACAATTGCCTGGAAGCAACTCGCCTTTTATTGAGCGAATAGACAAAAACAACAACAACAAAAGCTTAAACTGTAAGGAAGCAACAAGTTTTGCGCTACTCTACGCTCTCGCGACTAAAACAGGCGAATAGGTTTAAACACCCGTTACTCTCTTCTCGACATTTCCCTGTGCAACTTTTCTTGGTTTCATCAGCAATGTCAACTTCAACAGACCTCTTTACTCTAAGCAAAGCGTTCTTAAAAGCCGGTTATGCAGCCACCAGTACAGTCGAAAATGCTATGCAGGTCATGGATATTGTCGATGTCAGGAACGAAGATGCTATTGCAAGAGTACTCGCCGTGATGGTCCGGACGCATTCAGACCTTGAACCCAGTGCTGATGGACAACGAACTTGGCAAGTAGACAACTTTGTAGAAGCGATCAGGCAACAGGTAAGCAAAGTGAGGGGGGAGGTGGGCAATATGACGTGGATAATGATGATTGACACGTGTATGTAATGTATCGAAAAGGATCCATCGATCAACTGGACAACGGTGCTTTGCAAATTGGATCATCCTGAATTTACATTGTATAATCTTACGGGATTGAAGATGATTGTGGATACGTGGAATGCTAGTCAAAAGGTAAAAATAGAGAAGGGAAAAGGGATGAGATGGGATGCTGACTTGTTATGTATACGCGTATATAGCATAATCCAACACCAGAAGAGTTTCCGCTTCAAGTATTCTTTTTGCAATGGCAAAACGTTCGTGGCCAACTCAGTGTTTTATATCAAATGTTATGCAGCCCTCCCGATTTATTTGATCTCGCCAATCATCCTGGTATTACGAGCGTCATTCGACCTGTTCATATCATGGCCTTGAATACAGCGATGCGACCTGCAGCCATGCAACTTGCCGCATTCCAACTCAACTGCTTGGAAATGATCAGCGCTATCATCAGCTTAGCGGATACTTCGGTTGGAGATGATGTACGCTTTCTTATGGAACGCCTCACAGTACAATATCCAGAATTGTTGTTACTTGGATTGGCACAATTGCAGGTAATGTATCAATGAGAGAGAACACATAATCAATAGCATGATGACTAACGCATAACAATAATCCCTTTAGCCTATCAAGAATGATCTTCAGCGTACCTTGTTGCTGAAGCTATTGAACATCTTCCTCATTGGTCATGCTAATTCGGCACTTGTGATCACCTTGCTGATGCGTGTACAACCCAACTTGATGGTGGAAGGACTTCTTGACATGTACGCAAAGGACCCCACAACACTTCCACGGATATTGGATGTTGCACAAGAGACAAAGGTATGATGGATTTGAAAGAATAGGGGGGGTATTAGATACTCATCAAGCGGAGTAGATTTTGGTACATATTCTTCGCGTCGATGCACCCATGTTCGTTCTCGACTTGGCTTCTCTTGCTGCAAGAAGACAACATCTTAATATGGAGAAATGGCTTTCCGAGAGAGTGGCAACAGCAGATGGCCTTGCTTTTTCGATCATGTGCATTGATTTCCTTGAGAAAAAGTGCTCGGAGGAAGTGGCAAAGTATTCAAGACCCAATGCGAATGTACCAACATTGCCTCTTTCTATCGATGTATTGCGTATCTTTTTCCGAGTATTGGGTGAAAGGTAAATGATTGTCGACTACAGGACCCGAGAACTTGGGTAACTCATCATTGTGTAACACACATTCTTAGACAACTTCCCGCTCAAGAGTCTGAAAAGCTTTGGAAAATTATGCAGCTCTATTCTCAGTTACATGCTGGTGCCACTGAACATACAACAAGCCCATCGATGGCTAGAGTGAGCACGCCTGGAATGGCACCCGATACCAATGGCCTAGATCAAAATCAATCAGCCGCCGAGATCGAGCTTATGGTGAAGCGTTACTTTGTTCGTCTTTATTCGGGTGAATTGAGTGCTGAAAAGTTTGTTGCTGTATTGCACAATTGCCACGATTCGCAAGATCAAAATCAATCCGAGTTCTTTTCATGCACTGTACATACACTGGTACGTGTGGATACTATTTTCATCATAGGAGAAGATGCTGATTGTTACATGTATAGCTTGATGAGGTGCGATTTTTCAACCAGTATCCTGATGACGAGCTTCGAGTGACCGGCAAACTTTTTGGTTTATTGATTCATCATCACTTGATCACGTACACGCTTTTACGACTTGCATTGAAACATATCTTGGATGCTGTCAACAGCCCTGTTGGATCGAAAATGTTTCAATTTGGTGTGTTTGCACTTGCTCAATTCTTGGATCGATTGTCTGAATGGCCACAATACACCATGTTACTTTCCAAGATTCCAGGTCTCAAAGAATACCCATCTATCGTTGAAAGCATCGATGCAGCAATCAATCGTCTTTCCAATACCGTGAATGACAATGACGAAAGGCTCTTACACACCGCATCATCGACACCTCGAGGCGCCAATGCATCATCACCAGCACCAAGTGATGACGATAGGGCGAATGCGACATCTGCTCAATTGACAAAGTTACTCGAGGCATCCAATTCATATGATATCCCACCAGAAGATGTTCAAGAAAAGATTGCATTTGCCATCAACAACCTTACTCTCAGCAATATGGACGACAAGCTACAGCAAATTGAACCATTATTGGATGAGACAAGGTGGAAATGGTTTAGCCATTATTTGATTGTACGACGAGTGAGCGTTGAAAAGAACAACCATGACTTGTATTCAACCCTCTTGACACGAATCGACAACTCTGGATTAACGGACGCAATGATCGAGGAAACATACAGAAACATCCAGATCCTTTTACATTCAAAGTCGACTGATGCATCACAGCGAGATCGTGATACGCTCAAAACACTTGGATCATGGTTGGGAAAGATGACGTTGGTGAAGAACAAACCCATTCGTCACAAGGACTTATCATTCAAGGTAAACGCACATCATATCTTTTTTATATATGGCTGTTGACTTATGGCAAATGATAGGACTTATTGCTCGAATGCTATGATCAAAAACGACTCATTGTGGCAATCCCTCTTACGTGTCGAGTGCTACAAGAAGCATGCAATAGCAAGATATTTAAGCCTCCCAACCCTTGGCTGATGGGTATTCTCAAGCTACTCGCTGAACTCTACTGGCAAGAAAACTTGAGTTTGAAGCTCAAGTTTGAGATTGAGATCTTGTACAAGGCATTGGATCTTGATTTGAATGGTAAGCAATGGATCGACCCTTTTTATAGTTCTTATTGACTCATACATGTGATGCATTATGAATATAGAAATTGAACCCACGTCTTTATTGGAAAGAAGACAAAGGACTATGGCATCAACATCAGCAGCAGCAGCAGCAGTAACAGCATCAACCCCACAATCACAACTACCAGCACAGGCAACCGCAGCATTGGATAACATGTCTCAGTCTCTACAACAACAACAGCAACAAGATCAACATTTGAAACGACCCAACCTACCCGACCGCTTCACTGATATTGAAGAAGAAGACACCATGCGATGGCCTTCAGGTACTTGCCCAATCTCCATTCCAATTCCAAATGTGCACTTGGCTAACCTTGGGTGACATTTAGGCAATGAGCATGCGTTTGATGTCGACGTGTCGGCACTATTATCCAAGCTCCAATTCAGTCAAGCGATATTGCAGGCATTTGACCAAAGTCCAGTGATGAAAATGTGCGTTTTTCGTGCCATGACCGAAGCCATTCACAAGGTTAGTATACATGCAAGCCATTGCTTTATGCAAATGATCCAACTCACACGTGATCATGCATATAGGTGGTTCCATCAGCCGTGATGACAGCGGCGAACATTGCTAGTGCCTCTACAAGGAATTTGGTGTTGAAGGATTTTGCCACCGACGCTGATGAAATGAAACTCAAGAGAGCAGCTCACACAATGTCATCCACATTAAGTGCTCGATTGGCTGTAGCAACATGCAAAGAGCCTTTGTGTAACACCATCATTGAAACGATCCGTATGCAAGTTGCACAAGCTAATTTGCCAGAGGTAAGGAATAGACATCATATCCTCCTCCTCTTGTTACTGATTTGAGTTGTTTTTAGACAATCGGCGAAGAGATTGGAAGCTCGATCATCCTCGACAACATTGACCTGATTGAAGCTTTTGTTGAAAAACAAGCGCAGCTACGTTCTATTAACGACATTGAACGCATCATGGCACCCTCCTATGCCAGTCGAAGAATGCACAAAGAGGTATATCCAAAATATGCAGTGGGGGCGTCCTTTTATTGACAACACACACACAAACAATAGAATCCACACAGCCCCTATTTCGATATGCTCAGCCTTCAAGGATCTCCACACAATATCCAATTGCCCGACTTTTTGAAGCCCACTGGCAACGTGTCCTATGAGCAGGTAAAGGATGATCTTTTGAACTTGATGCAGGTTTTTCCTCAACGTCTTGAATATAGATGCAATTCTATGAGACCTTTGATCATCTACCTACTCCACCCATCGAGGCACAGATGCCACCCAATAGTATGCCACCACCATCAAGTAAGTCTCCCATTTGTATTCATATTGTGGAATCGGCATTGACGAAAAGGCATAGGTTATCCATATGGTGTTTATCCTAATGTCTCGGCTGCACCTGGTCTCCCAGCCCCTGCTGCTCCAGAACAAATCAATGACAGCAGTGCTGTAGTATCCAAGATTCAGGTAATTCTAATCACCTAGCAATGATAAGGACTTAGTTTACTGAAGGATGTACTTTAGTCTATGCTAAATGACCTTGATCACTATATTCGACAACCATCCAACAACGACATTGGCAGCTTCAAAGCACTACCCCCACAACATGAGATCTACCAATACATGCGGCAGTTCCTTGTATTCATAAAATCGAACCCAATGGCGCCCAATGCGTTGCAAACGTTTGCCGAGAAGGTCATGTTGATGCTCTATCAGAGTAGCACCGCCTTTGCTTTGGAAACATACACAGCCTTCTTGCAAGCCATCTTTGAGCTTTATCCCGAGTTAGCCAAAGAAGCCGTATCCTGGTTCCTTTACGCCGATGATGAGGTATGTGTATCTTTTTTTATACAGTGAGTGATGGAATCGGATGCTAATCAAATCATCGTTTTAGCGTAAATACAATGCGGATGTTACCTACATGCTGATCTCGTACGAGCTTATTCCCCTCGAAGAACACGACGTACAATTGTCAAAGTTGATTCGCGCCAAGGCGGATGGCATACTGGATTATGCGGTTTCCCTCATGCGACTTTGTTTGCTTTCCAAGAGCGATGTATCCGTTCTCGAGGACCATGTATTGACAGTAGCAGCCCTTCAGGATTTAGTCAAGAGCGCTGAAGCACCTGAATCGTAAGTAATCAAAAATGGTGTTGGCTTAGAGGGCTATGGCTAATATGTTCGTATAGTGTGATGGCATTCATCAATGAGATCGAAGACGAATACAAGGCAATGCTATCTCATACAGTGACTGTGGAAGGAAGTTATCTTGAGATGCGAATGCTTTTGGCTCAATGGACACGTTTATGCATTCATCCCATGTGCAAGGACAGCCTCTTGAATAAGCTAGCAACAAAGGTAAGTCTTTCTTTGCGTGATAGAATAGCATCATCTAACATGATGGATGGACTTTTTCTTTAGATTATCAAGGATGTTTGCAAATCGGATGACCAACAGCATATCTTTTTACGAATGTGCATCCAAACAGCTGTTCAACAATATTTGTCTTTTTCATCGCCAACCTCTCCCAACCAATATCGCATCAAAGATTCCACTGATTCGGTCGCACGACTTTTCGCATTTATGACCATTGCTCGAGAACCAGACAATAGCAAGGATGACAACCGAAGCAAGTTCCTGTATGATGCATTGTCCGTCATTGTCCTCATGCTTGCCAGCCATCACCAAGCACAGGAGAACAATTTTGATCAGCGACCCTTTTTACGCTTGCTCTTGTCTACATTTATCGAAGTTAGCAAGGCTACTGTTGATATCAATGCCATTGTGCCCTTTAGGTAAAAGTTTACATGTTTGCTTTTGATTTCTCATTGGCTGACCATTTTCCCCATCCCTAGTGAGGTATTGTACACGATCCGCCCATCCTTACTTCCAGGCTTTGCATTTTCGTGGTTGCAGATCATATCCCATCGCGTGATTTTATCGGAGCTACTTGCAGGACACGATGCTGAAAGATGGAAGCTATGTGAAAAGTTGATTGTTGCTCTTTTGGAGTTCCTGGGTGAGCTTATTCAGCAAGGTGGACTCGCATTGCAATCATCACAGATCTTTTACAGGGGCACTTTGCGCACCTTGGTGGTCATCTTGCATGATTTCCCAGAGTTCCTTTCACATCACTACATGTCCTTGGTATCCGTGATCCCACACGATTGTGTTCAAATACGCAACTTGGTGCTCAGTGCATTCCCACCCAGCATGCGTCTTCCCGATCCTTCCGTGCCTGATATGTCTTTGGATAATTTGGCCGAGTTCAATGAAACACCCGCCATGTCCCTCAGCTACACAGCATCTTTGCGATCTGGTGATGATGATGATGATGATGATGTCGATATCATGGCCTTGGCAGACGAGTACATGAGCGATGATACGGAGACCGAAACACAACCTTCTTTCTTCACAAAGGCTCTCGAGTACATACAGCAATCCACTGAGGGTAATGAAGATGAATCACATCAGTATCATAGCCATCGACTTGGGGCACTTGTTCTTTATATTGGATCCAAGGGTGCTGCATTGACTGCAACGATGGCTTTGGAAAATAACCCTGCCACTCGCCTTTACAGCTACCTCCTCGAACACATGACAGCTGAAGGTAAGTACCCTATTTCCATATACATGACGTAGCATACTAATACCATCTTTTCTTAGGCCGCTACATTTTACTCAGTGCCATGACGGATCATTTACGATACCCCAACAGCCACACGTACTTTTTCAGAGCTGTATTGCTGCTACTCTTTACGCAAAAGGCTGAATCCATCAAGGAAAATATTACAAGGTGGGTTGCTTTGCTTGACATGGTATATGGACAATGCATGTTAACATGTGTATTACATAGGGTGTTACTGGAAAGACTCATTGTGAATCGTCCTCACCCATGGGGATTGCTTGCTACCTTTATCGAATTGCTCAGTGTCCCTGGATTTTGGCAACACAAGTTTATTCATGCGGCGCCAGAGTTTCAACGCTTATTTGACAACGTATCCCGGTAAGCTAAAATGGAAAAGAGAGGTGTCTTACAACATCTAATCTTTGTTGGAATGACTTTTATAGCTATGTCAAGCGTCAGTCGTAAAACCCCTTTTTTGCATAGTCTTCATTAATACAGATCATTCCCCATTTTTATCAATGACGCTTTTTGACGTTTGTTCATGCAAAGGATGATGGAAACTAAAGAATGATTGTGAACACATCTTATTTCTAATCCAACCCGAGTTGCTGTTTTCGCTGATGGGATAATATTTTGCCATGCAGCTGCCTTACTTAAATTAAGCTCTTCATATGTACCCAGGCGATAGGTGGTAAACGATCCCTTTGCTCACACACACACACACACTCCCACCAACATGATACTATTATACTAGGCCATTTCACCAGGGTCATTTTATTTTGTAGCAAGGTTGTACTAGCTGCAGTAACCGTGTATCACACAAAAGGTAAAAACATGAAGCTCCGCGCTTTCAGCCGTTCCAAATGTGCTACCAGCAGAAACATGCAATGGGTCAATATATCCTATCGGCACTTGTTTTTCTTGCAGGAGACCATTTAACCACCACTGTCGACTACTACAACACTCTTTTACTGTGGCATACTAAAACGACGTCCGAGACTGGCTATGGACAATTACACGTGGATATTCCTTGTCGGCATCGTCGTCTTTTTTCTTGTCATTGTAATCCTACTATGCTTCACCAAAGCAGGTGGGGATCGATTGTTTCTTGGCAGCACCCACGACCCTGAATGCATTAGCGAAATTGAAGAAACACCAGCGCTATTGGCAAGTTTATCAGAGGATGCTAGAATTAGTTATGAACAAGCAAAAGGTATAAAAGAAGAGAGAAGAATGGGGGGGCATGCAACAAGATCTCGGTCTCAATGGGGTCATCACGTTACATAGTATTCCAACAACGATATCCTCCTGACAGTATACCCACCGACATTACGCTCTCACAATTCGTCTCCATACAAGAAAAGGGCGTTTCAGCATTCGAGTTTGAATGGGATATGGAATCCAATAGCTTCGTATCAGCACGTACTGAGATCCAGTTCTTTAATGGCGAGTCATGTGTACAAACCAACCTGCCTTTGCCGAGAAATCAGGATGTCTATTATTGGGAGGTATGTTGTTCAACAAGCTATTATGTATGTAGGTAGGTAGGTCACAGCTCACTTATCATCATTCAATAGGCAAAGATGTATGAAAAGCCTCCAAATACTACCATCTCTGTCGGCGTGGCTACAAAACCATATCCTCATTTCAGATTACCTGGTAAATGTCACCCCATTGATCAAGATCAACAACAATGGCTCATCATATATGGACTAGGATGGAATAAACACTCCGTGGCCTACTTTAGCAATACTGGACATAAGCATTTCAACAATCCATTCTATGGCAAGCCCTATGGAGCCACGTTTCAAGAAGGAGATGTAGTGGGTGTTGGATACAGACATCGATCAGGCACCGTTTTCTTCACGCGTAATGGTCGACGACTTGAAGATGCATGCACCGGATTACGCTGGAATCTCTTTCCGACTATCGGAGCGAATGGCCCGTGCCAAGTCCATGTCAACTTGGGTCAAATGGGTAAGTAATGATGATATGATTGGGAGGGATTATGATACTGAATCAAACGGTAGGTTTTGTTTTTGTTGAAGCCAATGTCAAAAAGTGGGGGTTGGCTCCTATGCATGGTACATTGGCACCTCCACCTGCGTATGGATTAGAAGCTGGGTCCTTATTATTGGAACGTGGTACAACAGCAGCAACTTCATCGACTCGGGCAACGTATCGACATCCATCTTCGTATGATTCGGATGAAGACGATGATGATGATGACGATGATGAACAACCTTTAATCCAAATTGATATTCCACGCAATGGCAATGGAACAAGATATCCACAATATCCACCACCCGAGTATTCAACTTTTCCACGTTCTCCAGCCATGATTCCTCCTGCATTAGCCGCCGCCGCTCGTTATGATAGTGGCACTGATACCGAAGACAATGTCTCTGCAAGCAGTACAAGCAGCAGTAGTAATGATAGTTTCCTTGGTAACAACAACAACAACAACAACAACAACAACAGTAATCATAGCCGTCGTCACCATCATTCATGATATACCCAACTCTACTACTTGTTCCTCCTTTTTCCCAAACCTCTCCCATTACTTATTCCATCCATATCCCGTCTTTTTTTTTATGTTCTCATTGTGATCCCTTTTTTTCTCTCTCCCCCTCCCACCATGTGGGGGTTTTGATGTGATTTGTAAATATCCCAAAAGATAGTCGTTCACTTTTTATTTAAGGCTACTACAATGCGTGTATACGCACGCGCGGATGTACGGGGCAGTGCTTTGATGAACATGCAAAAAAAAAAGTCGAATTCCCGAAAGAGTAAAAATATTTTCACAGCAGCAGGATTCCCTTTATCCCTCTTTCTCCCTTCTAAAACACACGTACACTTGACATGGCGAACGAAGTAAAGGAGACGACTGCTAATGCAGCTACTACCAACAATGAAAACAGTATGTGAATGCCAACATTGGGACATGGGGTCTTTGAGTTCTCCATTCAGCTTGCCAACCTTTGAATTCCTTTCAACCACTTATGCATGTATAGCCAAGGTAGAAGACAAGCCTGTGAATAGCACCACCGCCAATAACGAGAACAAGGAAAATGAAGCAAAGGAGGGTGATAATGAACAAGGCAACGGTAGCAGTGCTCCCTGTAAGAACGACAAAGGAACATATACACAATGGACACCATCCACTTATATCTTTATCTTTGTATATCAGCTAAAAAGAAAAAGAAGAACAAGAAAAAGAAAAAGTCTCCAAAGACGCAAACTGAACCACCCACTGTACCTGTTGCATCCATCTTTACGAGCCATGTGTATCCTGAAGGTGAGACTCACGAGTACCGTGACGAGTAAGTAGTAGTTCATGCATGCTACAATGATGATGTATCATTTTTACCCACGCACGGTGATAGCAATTTGTGGCGTACCACCAGTGAAGAGAAGCGTGCTGCTGAACGTGCCTCCGAGGATGATTACAATGATATGCGCAAGGCTGCTGAGGTCCACCGTCAGGTAAAATAGAGCTGATCACGTAGTACGTGGGGACGATGTTATTGATGACAAGGAATACATAGGTGCGTGCCTATGCTCAAAAAGCCATCAAGCCTGGTATGAGCATGATTGAGATTGCTGAATTGATTGAAAATGGTACTCGTGCTGTGGTCGATGAGAATGGTCTTGAGGCTGGTATTGGTTTCCCTACGGGTGTTTCTCTCAACCATTGTGCTGCTCATTATACTCCCAATGCCGGTGACAAGACGGTCCTTTCTTACGATGATGTCATGAAGGTTGATTTTGGTGTACATGTCAAGGGTAAGTAAAAAGAGAAGGAGGGATGGATGCATACATCTCTCTCTGACACCACATGATATAGGTCGCATCATTGATTCAGCCTTCACCATGAACTTTAATCCCAAATTCGACAAGTTGGTGGAAGCTGCCAAGGAAGCTACCTATGCAGGTATCAAGGAAGCTGGTATTGACGTTCGCCTCTGTGATATTGGTGCCGCTGTCCATGAAGTGTATGACTCTTATGAAATCGAATTGGATGGTAAGACCTATGATATCAAGCCCATTCGCAACTTGAACGGCCACACCATCGAACCTTACAAGATCCATGCTGGCAAGTCTGTACCCATCATTCGCAATTCCGGTGACGAGACCAAGCTTGAGGTAAAATGGATGGATCCCAAAAAAAAGACTTTTGGTATTGATAAAGGAGTGTTGGCCATTTATAGGAAGGCGAGCAAATTGCTATTGAGACTTTCTGTTCGGTAAGTAGTAGTAGTAGGCGCAATCTTTTATATCAGTGGATAGTTCGTCTCATCATCAACGTTGTAGACGGGTCGTGGCTATGTGGTTGAGGATGGTGAATGTTCGCATTATGCCCGAAATGCTGATGTTGGCTTTGTCCCTCTCAGGTAAAAACGAAGTGGATTATGGTAAAGAGACCTCGACTCATATGGGCTCTCGTTCATTCATTAGACTTCCTCGTGCAAAGTCGTTGCTTGCTACTATCAACAAGAGCTTTGGTACATTGCCATTCTGCCGTCGATACCTTGATCGCATTGGTGAACAAAAGTATCTCATGGGCTTGCGAAACTTGGTTTCCGCTGGTGTTGTCACTGAATATCCTCCCCTCGTTGACACCAAGGGCTGTTACACTGCACAACTTGAGCATACCATTTTGCTCAGACCAACATGCAAGGAGGTACGTTGTTATCCGTCTTTTGTGTTTCCACCAAACATGTCACTAACAATCCATGACTTTATAGATTTTGTCCAAGGGTGATGATTACTAGAAAGGTTTCTTTGTGTTGTTTTCCAATCAATCAAAAAAAAGTGTATATCTATATATATATCTTCGTGTACAAACAAAAAAGTGCTTAATGAATGAGAACATTGTGTGTGGGATGCCAGCAATATAAAACGATCAAGAGAGAGAGAGAATACTAAATAGTAAGGGAAGTAATACAATATATATAACATCCAAGCGTGTGTGAGAGAGAGGGATGTTCAAAAGAGAGAGCCTATGTACAATTACTACACCGCTTTGGTCACGTCATTATCGGATGGTGTTGTCGCGGCTGCATTTGTGGATGATGATGGTGATGGTGAGGGTACATCTAGGATATCGTCAGGTAGAGGGGCTTCAACAGCAGCCATGGCAGCCACTTGCAGAGAAGGAAAAAAGTAAGGATACACATCACGGATGCATTGAATGGTATCCCAATCCACGTGATCCTCTGGAGACACGTATCTTCCTTGGAAATGACCGGTCGATGCGGTATCCATGCCAACGCTATCGTCCAGGGAGGGTGCTTCTGCTGCTGCTGCACCATAACGTTCCATCATAATGATTTCACCATGTTGCTTTGACTCGCGACGTTGATTGTTGTTGTTGTTGTTGGAAGCCGTAGGAGGTTGCTCTTTTTCATCCACATGGTGTTGCAATACGAGTTTACTGCCAGATCGATCACTCCAATCCGAATGAAATAGACCACCCCGTTTAGGTCGCTGTGTACCAAATCCTGCCACCAAGAGGCACTTGCGAACGGCCAACGAATCATTGACAACAAAATACCATCGCACATGTTGGCTGTTGCTATGGCGTAATGCAGCAATGGCCACTGATTTGAGTTCCTCCATAGCCGTATAATCCATTTGATGTACGCTTGACAAATCAAGGATCACTGCCTTCAATACCTCGCTTTGGTTTTCGACAATTTCGAGTAATTTGCCGAATACGTATTTTGCATTCTCGAATACAAGGTTGTCATGAGGTTGGAAGCAGACCACTCCTTGACCAATAGGTTGTACATGTTGGCCCATGGTGGGATGAGAAAATGAGCAAAAGAATGGCTCTTGGGTTGTTGTTGTTGATGATGATGGTGGTATCAATTTGCCCATGATAGCATAGCTGGGTCGTGCTGATCGATATAGTTGAACGATCAATGATAACGCCACAGGCACGTAGACACTGATATCGAGACGTGTAAACAAAGAAATGATGTACGCAGCGGCAAAAATGATAAGCTCGGATGGATGTAAACGCCAATACTTGTACCAAACCGAAGGTCCCACAATCAAATCAGTGACCGCATGAATGATGACAGCTGCCAAACTTGCTGTGATGATGTACTGGAATGCCGGCGTGAACACGTATAATGCTAGCACCACAATAATAGCGACGACCACATTCAACATGGGCGTTTTGGCACCTGATTTGGAGGAGACGGCCGAACGGGAAAAGCTGCCAGTAACAGGGTATGAAGAAAAGAAGGAGCCGAAAATATTGGCCAATCCATTAGCCATGATCTCTTGGTTCACATTGACTAATAGAAAGATGTAGGTATAAGTAAAAAGATAAAAGACATTGTCCTTGACAACAAAATCCCACACTTACTCCGATAGTCGGATGCCTTGCCTAGAATAGTGGCAATAGCACAATGTTCCATGATCAACAAAGTGACGACGCTAGGAATGTTGGTTGCAATGGTAGCTAGCAAAGAACGATCGACTTTGGGAACGCCCATCATTTGAAAGCCGGAGGGTACAGCTCCAAGAATGGCAAAGGGGGTATCATCAGCGTCGCCATATCCGAAATGAATAATGAGCCACGATAAAAAGGTTGTGAATACAATGAGGATGACACTGCGTGAAATATTGAAATAAAAGATCACCCGAGCGTATTGTGGATATCGATGTGACAAGTATTGTGATAGATATCGGATGCCGTAGAGCCACACGAGTGAAAGGATACCAAATGCTGCATCCACACCGCTCTCGTTGAGATGAATCAATGTTTTACCAAAGACGAGATAGGGTGCTTCGCTGGTATTGATATTGGGGACGCCGAAGATTTTGGAGAATTGGTTAATGACAATGGTCAAGCCGCTGCCTGCCATGAATCCTGCAATGGCGGGTTCACATATAAAGTCGAATAGAATGCCGAGACGTAAAATCGATAATCCAAGAGCGACGATACCAGCAAAGAGGGCCATGGTTACTGCATATTGATGTTGTGTCCATACACCTGATTCAAACTCTGGCATCGACTTGATGCTAACCCAAATCTGCCCCACAAGCAAGGACATGATGGCAGAGGTGCCTATGTATCATCATCTCCCACGTTAATAAGTGCGTCCCTATTAGCTGAGAAAAAAAGAGAGATAGCCACACACTTACCGAGACTAACGTCTTTTGATGTGCCAAGAAATGGGTAGATAACGACTCCCACAAAGCTAGAATATAGGCCATATTGTGGTGGTAGTTCTGCAATTTTGGCTTTTTTGTGTCACATACAATTAACAAAAGAGATTGCAAAAGTAGAGGTCAGCTGAAGCCTGTCAAGGAAGGTGACATGCATACATGCATAGTTCCCACCCACCCACACACCCATAGCAACAACCCCCCCCTTGACGATACATACCATAAGCCATAGACTGAGGCACCACAACCGTTTCCCACCTGATAGCACACACACACAATAATGAGATCGCTGATAAGCCAATTGACGCTGTGAGCCTGGGGGCAGCCATGTCATGATTGGCAGACCCTCCAAAGTAAGATCGAACATGACCACCAAAGTGTTGGCCAAAAGCTCTCGCCTGGTCAATGTAACGCGGAGGCGGGTTGTCGATGTAGGCTGCTTGCATACGACGAGAGCCTTAATAGAAAGAAAAGAGAGATAAGATAACAAAAGAAAAGCGGGAAGATATAAGTAATCGTGGAGGAAAAAGCGGATAAGACTATAAAAAGACACAGCTTAGTCGGTGCTCGATCGCTTGCAGTTGCTTGGTTATGATTAAACCCCATTTAACCGCCTGTCGCCTGGGAACTACACGGTGCATTTGCTTTTATGACATAGAGGAGTCGTCGATAGCAACAACCCCCCCCCACCTTGACGATACATACCATAAGCCATAGACTGAGGCACCACAACCGTTCCCACCGTGATAGCACAAATGAGATCGCTGATAAGCCAATTGACGTTGTAATGGGGCAGCCATGTCATGATTGGCAGCATTCCTCCAAAGTAAGATCGAACATGACCACCAAAGTGTTGGCCAAAAGCTCTCGCCTGGTCAATGTAACGCGGAGGCGGGTTGTCGATGTAGGCTGCTTGCATACGACGAGAGCCTTAATAAGAAAGAAAAGAGAGATAAGATAACAAAGAAAAGCGGGAAGATATAAGTAATCGTGGAGGAAAAAGCGGGATAAGACTATAAAAAGACACAGCTTAGTCGGTGCTCGATCGCTTGCAGTTGCTTGGTTATGATTAAACCCCCATTTAACCGCCCGTCGCCTGGGAACTACACGGTGCATTTGCTTTTATGACATAGAGGAGTCGTCGGATCAAAAAAAGAAAAAGAGGAACATTTACGTAATAAACCAGCTATTGACAGGTGTATAGCAACCACAGCAACATGATCTTTTGATAGGTAACCACCACCAGCCAGTAGTGATGCAATGGCTTTCATGATTGACGCTTTTTGTTGTTGTTGTTGTTGTTGACAGGTAGACTTTTATAGCTCACCTCCAGTCATAATGCACTAGACAATGAACGCCATAGGGTCCGAAGATATGATTGGTTTCCCGCCCGAATGAATGATTGACCTATACTAGCTATGGATGGGTGCACCATGAAAAAACTTGTTCATGATCCCAGGTTTTTTAAAAGTCAATTGCCGCATGAAGGTACATGGTAGCAGCTTAGCTGCAGTATGCTTAAAGCACCGATGCCTCGGGGCTACAACATCTTATGCAGGACTGGACACATTTCAACAACACCCCCTCGTGCATGAATGTGATTAGTGGTTATGGCGTTTTAGATCCCTTTTTTCCTTTTCCCAATCACGCACGCCGATTCACGTGATAAAACCACTTTTTTTTTACATGGTGTGCCTCGCAAAATCAAGCCACGCATCATCGTCGTTCATTCAATGACATGTCTTGTTAGCTAGTAGTAGTGGCTTTCATCTATTTGAATGATGATGGATCATTATTATTGAAGAAGCAGGTGGAGGGGCTCGACCTTTGAAAGACTCAACTCCAGGCAAATTGCTGCTATGCATACGTTGTTGTGGTATGTTCAATTCCTATTACATGGTCATTGTTGTGAATCTCTCCCACACTTTGTATACAAAGCAAGGCTCTTTGTCGTCGACAGCCTCGATTGACGCCATTTACTAAATCGGGCGAGTATGTGCACCTGATCATGCATCGCACCACATGCGACATGATCATGCAGTTGTTGACAAACACATGATTGGCCAATGTGGAATTTGAGAAGATTTAAATATGCACGTGTAACCAGCATTTGAAGCAAGTATATGCACCCTACCCCCTCCTTTTCTATATGCACAGCCAGCGTGAGACACACAACGTTGTAAACACTCATGAGCAATGTATAAAGATAAAAGACACAGGAAATAGAGTTGTATACAGAGGGAAAATCAACAAACAAAGCAAACGAAAAAGTGAGCAAACTATAGACATGCGTTTTGGAGGGAGGGAAGGAGGGAAAAAGTGCGTGTGCGTGTGTGTACGTGTGTGTGTGTGTGTGCGATGTTTTTCTTTTTCAGGGATTAAAAGAATGGGGTACGGGAAAAGACTACTTTAACATCAATGGGTCCGTTAAATCTTGATCTACGTTGCAATCCTCATGATGGCCTGTGAAGGGGTTGACAAGCCCATTTTGGAAAGGTGGGGGAGCATAATGCATCGCATTGTACGTGTTGGTCAACATCCCGTCGCGATAGAAACCGACACCATTACTAAATCCACCACTGCTACCACCACCACCTCCTCCACTACCGCTGCCGGCTGCATGCATGTTATCATTATCATCGCCATTGAGTTGTTGTTGTTGTTGTTGTTGTTGTCTCTCGTTAGTGCTTGAAGCAGTAGTAGTAGTAGCAGCAGCAGCAGCAGCAGTAACAGGCTTGCCATTATCATAACGATGGGTGGAGATAATGGATGAGGAAGGTGTCGATATGGATGACGAAGCGGATGAGGATGTGGTTGTTACAGCTGATACTAATGAAGTAGGATTGTAACCAGCGTATGAGGTTGAAGGCTGTTGTTGTTGTTGATGTAACAATTGCTGCTGCTGCTGCTGCTCATGGTTATGTGAAGGGTGTGGTGATTCAGGTTGATGAGGAGGATGAGGAGCTGTAGCGGTTGAAGAAGTTGATGCTGTTGTTGTGTTATTCAGAGGATGCACAGGATTCAACAGTTGCCCAATGTTTGCACCTTTGCTATGATCCGATCCATGCTCATCCGATACTCCATTTTGTTGTTCCTGTAATTGTTGTCCATTATAGAACCCCACTTCAGCAGCAGACATCATCGATGTCATTGAACCTTGTTGTTGTTGCTGCTGCTGCTGATAGTGAATCGATGATCGATGCTGTGGATGATCGCCTTGTTGACGATCTGCTGCTGGTGCGTACGATAACATGTCGTATCCCCTTGGATCAACCCTGGAGAGTGTCGATTGTGTGGATGAAAATGAGTAATGGCGCTGATATTGTTGTTGATGATGATGATGATGAAAGGAGGGTCGTGCAGGAGACACTAATGGTGTGTCAGGTGAGGAAGGGGATGGGATGGCGGATGTGGTATAGGCTGCTGCTCCATACATCATTGGCTGAGTCCCATATGGCCCGATCGTTGTCGGTGGAGATTCCCGTTGTTGTGTTGTTGTTGTTGTTGCCCCTTCCTCATCTATGCTCATGCGTTGTTGCTGATAGTTGAACATGGCGTTGGGTGATGCAAGGTTGCCATTGGTATAGTGATCATGTCCTCTTAATGATCCCATCGACATGCTACGTAAAGGAGGAGGATGTGGAGTACGACGATCTAATACAAAAGCATAGATAGGAAAGAATGAGCCACATGAACATGCAAAAGTGTCTCAGAAATGACTACTTACCACCAAATGCGGACATTGCTGCTGCCGCTGCTGCTGCTGCTGCCACTGTTCCAGTACCACCATTACTTGCTGCTGCTGCTGCACCATTACTGCCATCTGGCATAGGGATAGCGCCTGCGGCTGTGGCTTCTCCAGGATGATCAAAAGTAGGTTCAATCATGGGTGGGATTCTAAAGTTCTGCCTGACGAGTAATTCGGGAGAGATTTCCAAACTTGCAAGTTCAGGTACAGAGGAAGGAGTGCGAAGTCGATTGTTGAGGACATCTTGTGGATGATAATAGGATATCAAATGCTGCGAAACACCATTCACAACGATCGACATTGTCTTTTTGATAAGGCCATCTTTACGGAACTTGTATGAATCCGAAAGACTTCCCACCAGTTGTCGTTCTCGATTACGGTCAATTGACATTACACCACCAGCTGCAGCCACCGTGGATGATGTTGTACCATGATCAGCACTAAAGCTACGTTGTCGTGCATCATTGCCATTGCTGTTGCTGCTATTCGATGCTGAGATGGATCCTCGTTTGCCACTGCTGCCACTAGCGCGTTTATCAAGCTCACGATAAATTAAAAAGTTGCCGAGAATTCTTGAAGGGCTCCATACAAGACCATCCGTCCATCGCTTGATACCTAATGAATGAATGAATGAATGATGATGATTAATATCGTCATCATCATGATGGATCTCATCTTTTTTGTTTGCTTGCTTGCTTGCCTGATTCGCGCTCGTCAAATACAAAAACAGATCCAGATTGTACCATTTTACGCTCCTTCTCCTGCAGCCGTCTGCATATCCTTGGAAGTAATCCTCGACGACATCCTTCAAATATAAGTAATACATCTTGCGTGGTCTCAATGTATCCATGAAACGTTTCGGTCACGAGCATGTTGACAATGATAACGACGAGCGAGATAGAGAGAGAGTGTGTGTGTGTGTGAGTGTGTATGTGTGTATGTGTGTATGTGCGTGTGTGTACGTGTACAACCCCCAAGGAATCGCAAGTGTGTGAGATGGAAGGAGAAAGGAAAAAGTACGAATCAGTAGAACAAGAGAGGTGAAATGACCAATGTCGAGACCACCAATGGACTGAAGCGTGAGAGAAGAGAGAGAGTGGAAGAAGAGAGTGGAAGAGAGAAAAAGTAGCGGGTATGCGAGTAAAAGACAAGTTTGCTGCAACAGCAGCAGGTCATCATTACCCACGCGGGTCTCGTAAATTTAGCTCTTCTTGTCATGATGATGATGATGATGATGATGATGATGATAGTTGAGGCGTTTCCAATGCAACTTTTTCTTTTTTCCCCTCACCTCATTCATCCTTTGCTACTAGTGGCTGTAATGATACGTGATCATCATGGCTCTTTCCCCTTGCTGATGGATCCCTGATTCCCCTCTTGGTGCCTCTAATGTATGTATAAACTAGCCCCTGTTCTACAAATGACGCCGTCAGCAACAACGTATCCATCGCCACCCACTTTCCTTGGTTGGTTATCACAACCGAACATTAGGGTAGGATTCGCTTCTTGTCTCTCGTTCCAATATACATTCATTCTCTCTCCCCTCCCCCCTCCCTCTTAATTTCTCCTCCTATTTGAATCGCGTATAAAGAAAACAATAACGCATTACATAGGATCCTATCATTGCTTGTTCTCTTCTTCGTCCCCACCCAATGGGGGTATTTACATAGCAATAACGATGATCGTTCTTTTGGACGCACAGAGATAAAACCCGATGCATGATCTGAGATGCGGGTCCGTCCACACATACACACACACGCACTCACACAGCATTGTTGTACAACAGCAAAATGCTGATAAACAAGAAATAGAACTATCTTCTACTACTACTCAAAGTGAAAGAACATCATGACACCACCACCATCATTGTCATTGTTATTAAACCAATCCAAGTCATCTATATAAATATGCCTCTCTCACGTTGCATAATGTGTATTCATACGATGATGCTTCTTCACCTGCATGGCTTAAAGCTTTATTTCTGTAAACATCAAACATCGCCGAGAGAGAGGATGCGTCATCCTTGTGGTTTACTTTGTACATCCTATTTTGGTTTATAAGGAGAGGATGCTATTACTGTGGCTGGTTGCTTTGCTTATATCATCTATCCCATCTTACGTTGATATACAAGAGATGCACAGGTTGTCATATTCTGCAAACCTTGTGAATAGAAAGAACGAGAGCAACTAGACTTGTGCAACATCGGGATTGGACCCGCATACATTACGTATCTAATAGGCTTACGATTCCCGGTACCACATTTTCTCAGGGGTAAAGAGCACTAAAGCCAGCAGACCACAGAGAAAGCAAGGTGAACTTAGCGCATCATCTTGCATCAAAGCATAGGAGTCGATCCTTTTACGCGTTTATTGTCAGGTGACTACCGGAAATTCTTTCCTCCTTAAAATTCATGCATAAGAGATTTATGTTGTATGTGTACATGGAATAGCTTTAATTGCTTTTCTTTTATCATTATCATGAAGCTCTACTTGAAGGCGACTTTTATATGTTCAGTTTAATACAAGAAAGAGAGAGGGAGAGAAAAATGTTGGAATGTTGCATGACGAATGTTGTAATGGGTGATGAAAAGGTAAAAAAAAAGATGCCTTTGACTTGTTGGGTAATGTCAAGTTTACATGCCCATACCCATACCGCCCATACCACCCATGCCACCCATACCAGGCATGCCACCAGCAGCACCCTTAGGTTCAGGAGCATCAGTGATCATGCACTCAGTGGTGGTGAGCAAAGAAGCAACACCGCTAGCATCCAAAAGGGCAGTACGAACAACCTTGGTGGGATCAAGAATACCACGTTCGATCATGTCGACATACTCGTTGCAGGAAGCATCATAACCGAAAGAGAACTTGTCAACGTGTTCCTCAAGGAGTTTACCGGCAACAACAGAACCTTCACCACCAGCATTGTCAACAATGGTACGGCAAGGGCGTTGAATGGCTTGACGAATGATGTTGACACCAAGTTGTTGATCAAAGTTGGCAGCCTTGACATTGTCAAGAGCCTTGGCAGCCTTAAGCAAGGCAACACCACCACCAGGAACAATACCTTCTTCGACGGCAGCACGGGTGGCACAAAGAGCATCATCAAATCTATATAACACGAATGATGGATGAGTCAAATTATGACCCCGGCTTATTCCGATTTTGTTCCTCCCATCTACTTACCTATCCTTCTTCTCGCCGACTTCAACCTCAGAAGCACCGCCGACCTTAATGACAGCAACACCACCAGAGAGCTTAGCAAGACGTTCTTGAAGCTTTTCCTTTTCGTACTCGGAGGTGCTGGCATCGTTCATAGCACCACGGATTTGTTCACAACGTTGGTTGATCATATCCTTGGAACCAGAGCCATTAAGGATGATGGTATCTTCCTTGGTGATAGTAACGGAACCAGTAGTACCAAAGAGTTCGGGAGTAGCACGCTCAAGCTTGACATCAAGGTCATCCGAAAAGACGGTGGATTGAGTCAAGATACCAATATCACCAAGGATGGACTTGCGGTTGTCACCGAAACCAGGAGCCTTGACAGCAGCCACTTGGATTTGGCCACGAAGCTTGTTAAGGATACAAGCAGCAAGAGCCTCACCATCAACATCCTCAGCAATGATCAAAAGAGGACGACGTTGAGTAGCAGCGCTTTCAAGAGCAGGAAGAATGTCTTGGAGAAGAGAGATCTTCTTTTCAGACAAAAGGATCAAGGGCTTTTCAAATTCGACCTTTTGAGTCTTGGTATCGGTAATGAAGTAAGGGGAGATGAAGCCACGATCGAAACGCATGCCTTCAGTGACTTCGAGCTCATCATCAATGGTCTTGCCAGCCTTGACAGTGATCACACCTTCCTTGCCAACACGCTCCATAGCTTGAGCAATCATACCACCAACATGCTTATCACCGTTAGCAGAGATGGTAGCAACCTATCATATATAATTGCATTAAATTAGATTTTCATATATACCTCTTTTCCCACGATTTCATCCCGCCACCCGCTCACTATTGACATACCTGAGCAATTTCACTCGAGGTGGTGATGACACGGCTGTTTTCCTTTAAAAAGTCAACAACGGCATCGACAGCAGCTTGAGCACCACGACGAAGATCCATGGGGTTACAGCCAGCTGCAACATTCTTGACACCTTCGGTAAAGATGGCACGAGCCAAAACAGTGGCAGTGGTGGTACCATCACCAGCAATCTCGTTGGTCTTGTTGGCAACGTCTTGAACAAGACTATAAAAGAAGGGGGTTGTTTTAATATCAATTGTAAACAAACATAGGGTCCGACACAACAAACTTACCGAGCACCCAAGTTTTCAAACTTGTCTTCCAAAGTGATAGACTTGGCAACAGTGACACCATCCTTGGTAATCTTGGGAGAACCATAAGGTTGTTCAATAAGGACATTGCGACCCTTAGGACCAAGAGTTACGGCAACAGACTTGGCAAGCACATCAACACCACGAAGAAGAGCAGCACGGCCATCAACACCAAACTTGAGCTCCTTGTGGGAGTAGAAACGCTTAAGGACACCAGTAGCTGAACGCGAGACAGGGCGAGCAGCAGCAGCAGCAGGAAGGCGGAACATGGGATAGCAGCAAGAAGCAAGAAGAAAGTCGAGGAAACTACGCGTTGAACCCGATCCTGCTCGCCATAAATATAACATCTCACACCGCTCGGTGGCTTAGATGCCTACCCTTTCAATGACAGCACTACACATTCATTAGTAACAATGTGGGGAAACCCACAGCCAATGTTGCACATGCATTCATAGTTAGGGTCCCTTTTTATTCATAAGAGATAGCCATCATCATCTACTATGACCATCTACAAAACGTGTCATCTATATACCTATTATTTGGTTTTTTGAAAGAGAATGGGGGTGAATCATTCTAGGCCTGGGGGCGGCTTTTGCTTTTGGAATTTGCGAGATGTTTCCAGGACAAAGATTGGGATTCCAGTTCCGCACGCACGCACGGTGATGATTTGAGCTTCTTTGAACCATTGATGCGATCCCCTCGTGTGACACAGTCGACAAACAACTATAAAATTATCCCACGCCCGCCAACCATGATAGATAACTACCACGCATTAAAGTTTTGGCACTCACCATGATCCCCGATTGTCGAGTTGTAGTAGCCGACATACCAATGATATCATTTCACGGTACACTCTTGACATACACACGCACACAGACCACACCTTCTTTTTAGCAACGGGGAAACATGATCAAAGTGGGCCTGCCTGCTTCAGTTTCAAACCATAAAACAACAACAAAAAGGGTTTCAACAACATACAGCAGGCACACATTACCATTCTTGGAGCATCATCGTGCCCACTCATTGGATGGCAGGTGTTCTGGGGTGTCAACCACTGACAAAAAAGCAAACAATGTGCATCATACCATCTTTTCAGCAAACGCTTCTTAATGCAAACACATTGCATTTGCATGCAGCCATCATGAGAGAGAGAGAGAGCATCATAAATGTCAAATGGGTTGCTTAATCCCTCTCTCTCTCCCTTGTTGCGTGAGGCATGGGAACAAGCTCATATGAAAGGTCCAGTTTTCGTGTGGTAAGTAAGAAAAAGTCAACCCCCTCTCTGAAATTACCTGCATGAACCCGCTACTTGAGGCCCAGCCACCCATTCACAAACAATCAAGCACACAACCACTGCATGAGACACACACACGCACCACCACCACCACAACAGCTGCTGTTGTTGCTGTTGCACATTTTTTTATTCCATCTCCTAGGCAACCACAAAAAAGCGGAGCACCTAGGTCACACCAATAATACCCAAAGGATCGAGAAATCTCAAACCTCAGCAGCAGCATCCCCGTTACAAGGGCGAGACACACAACCAGAGACAACAAACGAAGGGCAGGGGAATAGGCCTACTGGGGTGGGGGTGGAAAGGACCAAGAGAGGAAACTTTTTTTTTTCTGTCGATGCAAACAAAGACCCTCATAGGCTCGGTATATTTAAGCAACCACAAGCGCGTCAATCAAATGATCTTCCTCTTTTTTTTCCCTTCCCTCCTCTCTCCCCCACACCACTTTTTTACCTGTCAACAAAGTAAAAGGAAATACACAAAAAAATGTCGGTTTTGGAGCAACAATGGATGACGATAGCAGGTGGAATGATGATGGGGTAAAAGAAAAAAGCTGATCATGAATACAACATTGACAGGGTATATTGACATCATCATGTTGCAGTAGTAGTAGTGGTTGTGTCGGTGACGGTGTTGCGGTGGATGATCGTTTGCAGGAGCTCGAAACTTCGTTTTGTCGCGACTTTGTATGTTGTGGCCAACATTTACCGGACCTGCACGATTTGCTACATCATTATGAAGAGCATCATGCATGCTGTACTAGTGAGTTGGAAGAGACAACAACAACACCTAATACAGCCATCGAGGTGGCAGCTGCAGCTGCTCCTCCATCCACAACATCGAATCAGGATGGTGCACCTCCTCCTCCCATGTTGGATAATCTTGCATTGGATATGCTATGCAACAGCCATGATTTGACAACCACGATTGATCCAATCAATACCTTTTTTGCGGCAGCAGCATTTCCTCCTCCTCCTGTGTCACAACAAGATGACTTGGATCTCGTGAATGACTACAACAACAACAACAACAACATCGAGAGCAGCAGCAGCAGCAGCAGTAGTGGTAGTGTGAGCGAGGATGAACTTCGAACACCCACTTCACCCATGTCTCCACAACAGCAACCCCTTTGGCTTGACCCTAGCAACAACAACAATTTAGACTGGCTCATGCGCGTCAACCATGCGTTGCTTGCTGCAGATGCATGTGCAGAAGGTGAGCACAAAGATATGACCTATATAGGTTCTTTAATAGCTAAATGAAACTTTGATAGACCCATCTGAACGCCCCTACAGGTGCCAAGTGCGTGGTTGTGGAAAAGCATACAAGAATGCCAATGGCTTAAAGTATCATAAGGCTCATGGTCACTGTAACGATCACCTGGAAAACGATTCCGAGCACCATGCCAAAAAGCCATATCATTGTGCGTTTGGATTGTGTAGGAAACGTTATAAAAACTTGAATGGTCTAAAGTACCATATCGAACATACGCACATGGCAAAGCTTCGTAGGCATTTGTAGTATATTCATCCTCTCTCTCTCTCTCTTTTCTCTCCCCCCTTTTTTGTATATGTATACGCCCCCATGATTCCTTCTCTTGCCCTCTTGATCCCGCGGGTTTTTGTTTACCTCTTGTCATATCCTCTTTTAATCTCGTTCCCTGATTTTCATCCTCCTCATCCTCCTGCATATGTTGTATATAGCTTGATTATCCACAAAAAAGTTTTGTTTATCTCTTTTTTCTCTCTCTAAAATCGGATGTCTACACCATCTATATGAAGTAACTTGATTGATCGACATCGAATGTTGGTATATCCTAGATACAGGTCTCTGCGCCAATTCTTTTTCTTTTTAAAGACCCATCGCACATGATTGTGATCACCGATACATTTCCAATCCTTTTGTGTCATGGCGTAGCTTGCAATTTCCTTTCCATTCTCACTCGAGAGTCGTTGAGCACGTCGTGTGTCAATACCAGAGACTGAAAACATGCTGTAAATGTCGTACAAGTGATACCATCGTGTCAAATCAGAAATCATGGGATCCTCCACCACATCATGCATCCTCTTCCTCTTCATCCATTGTTGATTCCAGTCCAATCGTGAAAGTGAGAAAAACGCCATGGGGTATAAATGGACTTGGGGAGATGTCCAACCAGGGTCGAGACCAAGAACTTCAATGATGATCTTGTCAAAGGTTTGGTGCGGCATGTCGATCATGACACGGCCACCCTCGCTTTCCTTGTACATCTTGTTACACAT
Source organism: Lichtheimia ornata (assembly GCF_029851405.1). NCBI lineage: Eukaryota > Fungi > Mucoromycota > Mucoromycetes > Mucorales > Lichtheimiaceae > Lichtheimia > Lichtheimia ornata. Next base: position 264,011 of record NW_026695323.1, read on the forward strand.
TTGTATATGCAACTCGCGTAGGCCTCGGCAGTATTCTCCAACATAATTCATCACATCCGTACTGAATCCCATCTCACAAAGTCGTAGTTGTTGAAGCGGATAAAATTTGCTGCTGTTCCCATGGCAACGAAGGGTGGTACGTGCGTTGGTCAAGGTCAGCCGTTTAAGGTTTGGACAACATTCAAGCACTAAATCCAGAGGGCAATCACCATTTAAGAGTCCCATGCACTTGAGATGAAGGGTGGTGAGGCATGAAAAGTCATTGTGTAATGGAATGAGAATCGAATGATGGATATCCTCAAGCCCTTCCCATGCAAATGCTTGCAATTCAGTAGTGTTGGGGTGTAACGTATGTAGCATGGCATAAAAATAATCTTCATCCACAGCGGTAATGTTGTCATCATTGTCATCATCATCCAAGTTCAATCGAAGATAGCTGAGTTTGCGAGGTCGACTCTCTGCTGCACGCATAGCATCTAATAATTCATGATAGGATGGAAATCGGCACCACAAAGTCATATCAATCAATATCAATTCTTGTAGAGGTCGTCCTGATGCAAATGTCAAAATGGATTGTTCGGCTGATGCAATGTCAGCGTCCGAGGCATTGGATACGGCTGCTGTTTCACGCCATGTCAACTCGAAATGTAAACGATCGATGTTTGGGAATCGTGTAGTGAAATACACCAACCAGTAGCACGTGTCAAGCTGACTCTGAACGATCAAGTGTTGTAATCGAGGATACGGTCCATCACGATCCGAAGCAAGTTGACGTTCTTGATCTGACATGAGTAATGCCAAGTTGTGTAGTTCCAAATGCCTTAGCCGAGGAAGTAATCCAAGCACGCTTCGTAATTGTGAATAGGTGAGATAAGTTGTAGGTGGTTCATTCTCATCATCTTCGCCATCAACATCATCCACGGGTTGGAATACGCTGTACAATTCAAGTGTGTCGAGCATGGGTGTAAATGCAAGTAATGCCATCCACTTTTCACCTGCTTGTTGAAGGATAGAATCACCCAACTTGAGATGCCGTAAACTATGACCCACCGTACATACCAACGAGAGCGTTCGATACCATGTTGTTGTCTCAGGGACCTTTTGCAGCTTTCTGAATAATCGCCATGAGCGAGGTACAGCAAGTCGACGCCATGCCGTATGCTTAAAGTCGAGTCTCTCAAGGTTGGTTGCATAGCGTGGTAACATATCCAATTCACAAGCTGACAGCCCAAGATGCCGTGGAGCAATACCAATGTCATTGGCAAACCGTAGACTCTTCATAAACTGGCCAATGGGTCGTCCATGCAAACTCGACGTGGCCAAGCAATCGAAAAACTGCCGTGCTTGCCATCGAGTCGTGATTGTCACATTGCGAAAGCAGAGTCGTCCAAATGCTCGATTCCAGGTACGATTGACATAGATCGCTTCAAAGTGTTGATGAGGATCAGAAAAGTCGGCTACAATCGCAAGGATCTCGAATGGAAGTTGTCGAGGAGGAAAAAGCATGCAAGCAAGTAAGATTGTTGCCCAGCGTGCCACAAACAATCAGACAACATTTTGACTGAAACAAACACAGGCCCTACTTCATTGTCATCATCCCCCCCCCATACAAAGAAAACGGTTATTACTTGAGTCCTTTCATATACGTCATCGTGGTGCTCATGATTCACCTTTTAAGTGGATGTCTATCTTGGTATTCATAGCCACTGCAAACGGGGGTTTAGATGTGAAGGCTTCTGTCAACACCGCCCTCTTTCCTGTTTAATGTGGTTCGCACAGACCTATGACCCTCTTCAAGCTGGATCGATCGATGGCACTGACACTACTCCACACGATCACGCGGTGAAACGAGCACTCAACTCTCATTGTAAGCTCTTGTTGCCATGCAAACGGACTCCTTTGTTAATCGACCAGCAGATGTACCTCCCCGCCAATTGACAACCGATCCCGAAAAGACCATCTTTGTGGGAAGACTGAATCATGCTACAACCGAAGGTGATACAGATGACATGCGTATTTTATTGAAAAGCGACTAATCCAATGCAATAGAAAGTCTGCGAGCATGCTTTGAGCGATATGGTACCATCACGCATCTCCATCTTCCATGCAACATTGGTAAGAGCCTGTTCTCTCTCTCACGTGGGGGGAGATGTATCAAAAGCTGACATTGTATCTTGATAGTCACTGGTACATCCCAAGGATATGCTTTTGTCACCTTCAAGCATCGATATGAAGCACGTGACGCGTATGAAAAGGGACATCGTACTGTATTGGATGAGCATGTTCTTCTTGTGGATTATGAAAGAAGCCGGATGATGAAAGGATGGGTGCCAAGACGATTGGGTGGTGGATACAGTGGCAACAAAGAAAGTGGGCAATTGCGATTTGGTGGAAGAGATAAACCATTTCGATGGCCAACGTAAGGGATGATGATTGATGTGGAATAGGGTGGGTGGTTCTAATAGCGTTCTTTTAGAAAAAGAAGGGATGTGGAAGAAGATCCAATTGTCTTACAAGACCAACGAAGATCGGATACTTGGCGAGTGACAAAGGAAGATGAACGTAAAAGAAGAAGCCATCAATCACCAAGAAGGCGATCACCCTCTCGACATCGCCATCATGTATCGCCCAAACGACAAAGACGTTCTCGATCCCCATCCCATCATCGTCGTCATAGATCATCCACTCGTACTAGCGGATCACGATGGAGACATCATCCTCATTGAATAAAAGCTTCATTTGAAACAGCGACATTTATGCATACTCTTTCACCTACGTTCCAAGCAACGTCGTATTGAAATGTCAACCGATTGAAGAGGATCAAAGACTCTTGCATTCGTCTTCTGCTTCCAAGATCGACACCATTCCACCACTCGTTATCAATGACTATTGCAAAGGAAGAAAGGGTCATCATTGACAGTTTACTGAACCGGCTGTTTGCATATGTAAGTGCGTGCACGCAGCCTTCACTTTAGTTCTTTTGCTCACTCTACTCTATAAAAGCTTCCGTGCAACCAGCGAAGCACTTGCATCAAATCTGATCAAATCGACCTGTTGACTCCTTGTGTGCTTCAAAAGTAAGTGCAAACGCATGCTAATGCAACTATGCTTTTATGCTAATTTCCATCCTCCTTCCCACAGTGGTAACGGCTACTACTATGATCATGTGTTGCTATGCTATCTTTCTAAACGTGTCTCGGTATGTAGTTGAAGCATTGGTGAAACTTGCAACCAAACGGATCACGGTCATAGCCGAAGCGATCATTTCATCATTTGAAGCTGTGTCTACGATCAAGGTATATATAGGAAGGACACCATTTCGCTTGTTGTCATGCTTACCAGTAATCTAGGCTGGATCCATTAATCTCGAGACGGGTGAACCAGTACGCCAAAGCGACATTGCCGAATCGCATTATTTCTTGCTTTGTTTGCTATCAGCATGTCTTGAGCAGTGGCGATGTTCTCAAAAGGAATTCTTGGTGAATGACTATCCATCAAGGCAACAACAACGATCATCATCATCGACGACTCTACAGCAGGAGAAACTCCCTGACACTATCACCAATATCATCTTGAACAACATCATGCCCCATTTACGGCATTATCCTCGTATGGCAACAGCCATCAACCGAGCATCGCAACATCGTGTCTCACGCCTTATCTGCAACAAAGATGCTTCACCTCGTTGGCGATTCATTGATACCTACAATTGCCCATTTGTCAGTGAGCATTGTACAACAGATCCTATTCTTGTGGTCAAGACCTACATCATGTACAACAACATCATCTTTCTCGTCAGCGCTGCAAATTGGAAAGTGACGTTCAACAAGATTGTAGCGGGTCTTGAGTTGCTTACTCGTCGAACGAGTGGCTCCTCGGATGAATGGCATCACCTAGGCGACGTGAGGATACTTGAATATTGTGCATTGAATCAATCTCGACTTAGCAACATCTTATCAGGTACATACATTGTCATGGTGATTTGGGTGATGATGAAACTAAGCCATGAATTACAATTACAGCATTGAATCAAACCATGATGAGAATGAAGCCAGCTTTTCAACGCATGGTGAGCGTCACGGCCTATCATGCAATCTGGGAATGGATGGACATGTTTCCTATGGAATTCGCCAATTTATACATTCGACGACAGCCACCTCGTGGGGATCCTGACAAGCTATTCATGCATTTATATGGTGGATCAAGGAAGAATCTGGTGCTATGGCCTTTTCTCACGGCGCTTATATTACTATGTCCCAACATGTTGTCAGAATCATTACAACTCTCCAATCCCATGGCATCTCTACGCACACAAAAAGCCATTGTAAGTACCTCTCCTCTTTTACGTCATATTGGCTTCATGATCACTCAACGCTTTCTCTTAGTCAGGGTTTCTTTGCACGTTGAAGGAGAGGAATCAACAATTGGATGATGGGCATTTGGATATTGGCATTGTATGCACACTTGACATTTGCAAAGCGGCAGGGATGCTACATGGTCGATGTGAAACAAGGATCCTTCATCAAATTGCCATGAAGGGCAAAAGTGAATTACGAGCAAAGCTGTTCAACTTGGAGAATCCCATCCTGGCTGATTTCTATAGTCTAGCCGGTGATGGTCAAGGTGCCAATATCTATATTGACGTGCATTTCCTCTTGGTGGATTGCTTCATTACGCTTTTCTTGTTGAATCCCCGCTATACCATCTATGATCTATTCCCTGTGTGTGTGCATGAAGAGGCGCCCTTAATATACAAGTCCAGCTTGGTGCGTTCATTACGTTTCATTACCGATTTTTATGCCGAGTTCCCAAGTGATACACCCAACGAAGTTTGGAAACCTGGATCCCCTTTTTTCTACAACCTTGTATGCACCCCTTTGAGAAAGCTGTTTCTTGCATGTACAGCGGTAGAAGCACGTCCACCACCCACTCTCGAAAGGGCTGAAAGTACTGGGTCATCGATTCTATCGGGGGAATCAGGTTCAAAAATGCGTGGATTGTTGGCCAAAAGATCAGAACGTTTGTTCACGGTTTCAGAGTTGCTATTATTGTATTCAGCAGACCCTTTGCTCATGGTTATGGTAAGTACATAATAGGAGGAGGAGGAGAAGGTATATGGCCTATCGTTAATGACGCTATCTTTTTAATGGAAAGGGAAGTGATCGAGATCGAGCAGAACAAAACTTGGATATCGTTACTGCTGTGACACAGTGCTTACAGGAGAGCAACATGGAAATTGTGCGCGCTGCCAGCTTTTGCATTCATCGTATCCATAAAGCAAAGTACATTCCCTATTGGGGCCCAGAAGATGCTTATATGGAGTACTTTTGGAACATGACATCGCATATCGTCCTCACGGTGGCAAAGATACTTTTGGATAAGCAGCTTGAGCAAAGCCGTGAGATCAATCAAATCTTGGTTGTTTTACAAGAAATCTATCATGAAAGGAACACCTTCCTCACGTCAATGGATCAGGTATGTGTGTGTACAACTACGCCATATCATACACTCATTGTATTCATTCTCTTTTGCTCTCATATAGGAATCAGCTCTCAAGGGATGGAATTCGTCTGATTATTTACAAGCTACAATTGGGTTGGAAGTGGCGCTCATGGTGCTTCTATGTTCTCCAGACCAAGAAGTCCTGAACAAGACCTTTCAATGTTTTGGTCTTTTATGCGTTGAAGTGGAGCATCTATTTTACAATGAGAATGGGAGGACGTACGAAGGCAGTAAGAACGCAGCCTCGCTTTTATTGGAAAACTACCCCGTATACAAAGAGATGTCGAAGTTGCATAATGCTGGGATTGTGGCGGGTCGCAAGATGTACCAGAAACGCATTTGGAGACTTTTACGAATGATGCCGCATGATGCACCAGGGCACCTTGTAGCGTGGAAAGAAGTATGGAAACGGTGGAAGCGGTTGAATGCATTCATGATACGATCAGCATCACCAGCGAGTCCTGGTGGACTTCCATCTCCTGGCAGTGGCAGCAATAGCACTTCATCACATACCCGTTCACTTTCTGGATCGAGTACGAAGCTTGCACCTGTTCCCAACACCAGCATGTTGCAAGAAGGCGAATGTGGCGGCAAACCACTCTCACCTGGATGGGGTCAGCAAGTGGGTCGATACACTGAATGGCATAATTATTCTGGTTTCCTTGCATCGCTTGCTGGTGTGTGCTCAATGCAACCGGATTCGGAGCATGTGGATGAATTGGCAGGGCAAGCAAGCCAATTTCTTAGTGAAATGGTGCGTTTACTCTCATCACAGGATGCATTTATACGTGAACGAAGCAAGGATGTCCTTAGCACAGAATTATCGCCCGCCATGCGATCCGCTTTATTACGCCATTTGGAACATACTATTTCGCATTGTGCTGTAGCATCCAGAGGCAATGATTGCATGTTGGCGGTCGAGCACACCATCATCATCCTCACCACCTTTCTCGAAAATGTACAAGATGAGCCAACAAGCGTTTCAGCATTGTCATCCATGCACTTTAGTGATTTGATTGATCAATGTGCGACATACCTCTTTTGCAAAGCTGGTGGCCAAAACAGCACACATACTGGAATCAACATACCACGCATGAGATTACGCTTTGCTCGGCTTTGTGAAGTGATCATGATTACTCGTAAAAAGCATCCATTCATCACATTGCATGGCGAGTTCAAGCTACGTACCAAATTACTTGAGATTATCATTGAATGGACCAGCAGTTTTGGGGCTCTCATGGTAAGTAAATAAGGCCATTTATTATCAATCCCTAACGCTTATAATATATAGAAAGGAGAGACGCTTGTTCTAAGCCCTGGAGGTACAAGTGGCAAAATGACGGATACCAATACTGCTACGCGAGCCACATCGCCTGCTGCTGCTGCATCACCAAGAGGAGACGAAAGCCATATCTATCGAGAGCTTGAACACCAATGCATCCGAGCTATGACATTGTTATTGGAAAAGCTCCCACTTCAGCCAACAGATTTTCATTTGGTGCGTGATCTTACTTATGATGATGGGAACAGCGCCGAGCAGCTTCGATTTCGCTTGTTTTCAAGATACTTCAAATACTTTATGCATCTTCTCTTGCACTGCATCATATCATTGAATAGCTGGAAAATCAGCACAGGATCCGATATCGAGAACGCGTTCAATTGTGATACTGATGAATTCGGTGGCCCTTGCTTTGCTATTCTTTTCTCATCCATCAATGTCCAGGTACGTGTACATAAAACATACCTCTATATCTCTTTGATGCCTTTTGCTCATATCACCACCTAAAGAAATGCATAGAGCGACCTATCCATCCACCTGAATTTGCAGACCTTATTCGAGGCCATACGATTGCTGGATTAGCCAATCTTATCGGTGCCAATGTCAGTGTTGGACTCAAGCAAGCACTACCCATGATGTATTGCCGTATCCATGGTGTAAGGACAGCCTTCTTGGAGATCTTTGCAACGGCTTTGAAACGAGGAGCTAGCTTTGAGGGATTATCAGATACCATCGAAGTTGAAAGATACAATGAGCTGTTGGATGTAAGTAGTAGTAATAGAGTGGCTTTCTTTTCACGATAATAACAAGGGCGGTGATGTATGTAGATCATTACGGATGAACAAGATGATTTTGCTATTGCCATGCTCATGTCCACCTCATGTCCTGCACCAAAAATTGATATCATTGCGAATGGCCTTCTTGCTTGTCTTGGCACTCGAGGAAAGATCACCGAGTTTATCAAAGTTCTCATCACAAAAGAGGTCCAAAATACGGGTAAGTTGACTTGGCAATTCATTTAGCAGCATTGTTGTTTGACACTTTATCATGCACACATAGATGTGGAGGCACAGCTTTTTCGACATACATCGGTTGCCACGCACTTTTTATCGGGTGTTGCTAAGCGATGCGGCACTGAATATATCCAAGAGATTCTTTATCCAGTATTTCGAGCATTGAACAATGAGGAGCTTCCACCTGGCACATCATTTGAGTTGAATCCATCACGATTGAAACCCGAAGAAGATATCGAAGCTAACCGAGAAAACGTTGCCAAGCTCACTGACAAGTTGTTGAGTGCGATTTGTGAATCGGCTGATGCAGCTCCTGCGTAAGTAACCATTATTCATGCATGATGCTTGACATTAATGATGGCCTTTTATATATATAGCATGATACGAGAGATCTGCTACAATATCAGTGAATGTACAAGCGAACGATTTCCAGAGGCACGTTATACGGCTGTGGGAGCCTTTATCTTCCTTCGTTTCTTTTGCCCTGCTATTGTATCTCCTGAATCGATTGGGATCAAGGTGAACATGAATCCAAATCTGCATCGTGGACTATTGCTTGCCGGCAAAATCGCTCAAAATCTCGCCAACAATGTACTTTTCGGTGTCAAAGAGGCATTCATGATCCCACTCAATGATTTTGTCACGTGCAACAGCTATCGTGTCATTTGCTTTATGCGAGATGTATCCATGAAACCCAACTGCCGGCAGGTGGAATATGAAGTCCCTATGGAGAACGAAGATTACGCCTTGATGCATCACATGATGCTTGATAGCATTGACCCTATGGCCCAAGCGCTTTGGAATTCTTGGTACACCCAAGGCATCACCACCGCACGTTCAAGTAATGAGACCCTTGCAGCCGATTATCGAATCAGACAAAAATTTGATCGCATGACCGATTTGCTTGCTCATCTCGGCATCCCACCTGATGTTCGCAGCCAGCACCAAGACTACTATCTCCATGGAAGACCCTTAAAGTATGCTAGCATTCAGTATTCGGATTTCATGCGACGCAACAGTGGATGTGATATGAAAGATATCATACAGCGATCAGCATTTTATGCAAGTGGACGTTCTAAAGCAGGCAGGCCCGTGGTGTATTTTATTCTACGCAGGCTACGATTGCAAGAAAGAGATTATGAGCCAACACTATATTACCTTCTCAAGGTAAGATGATGATGATGATGATGATGATTTCGCATTCCTCATGTTTTATGATAGATTTTGGAACGCGTGTCGATAGAACCTTTCGAGATCTTGATCGATTATACGCTATTCAGTGAGAGCAATTGGTCTGCAGATCGTAGCTGGTTTACGCAATTGATCCTTTTGACACCTTATGAGATCTACAAGAACATCTCTGCCATCTATGGATACAACCCTAATTCAGCACTCTGCGCCTATATGAAAAAGGAGATGATCACGCCTGTCAAGCGATTCGTTCAAAACATCATCTTTGTGACAAGTATCTCGAGTTTACATGCTTACATCTATCCCTCGGAGCTCAGCCTTCCTAAGCTTGGTGGTAAGTATAAGTATACTACATGGCCTTGTTGTTGTTGTTCTTTGGACACTAAAATGGATGACCTAGAAATATTGGAAGAGCCACCTTTGGTTCATTTACGATCCGTGTATCGTATCAATTCGGCCGGCAAACGGATCCCTGTGAGTGTCAAGCTCGGCCAGCATTATGTACAGATTGCTACCAGCAAAAAGCAAAAGATCATTGAAGGTGCAAGCTCTGTGCTTGTGGACGTTTTTGCCATTGCCGATATTGAAGACATATTCCTGGGTCTGACGGCAGATGCGGAAACGGATTTTCGTTTTCGAACAAAGAACAAATCAACGCCTATCATGTGCTCGACAACATCGGCCACTGAGGCATCTCGTTTTGTATTCGTGAGTGCATCATCATCATCTTTAAGAACATGCTATTGACGTTTGTATTGAAATAGGTACTCAAGAATATGAAAAGCCGTAGTCAGCCTTCGAGTGAAGAACAAAAATCGGCCACGGATATGAACATGAATCGCCCCATTCTTCCTGATGACGTCCCTGGCATATTTCTCAACATTGCTCTTTTAAATATGGGGATGAAGGATCCAGAGCTACGTATTGCAGCCTATCACTTTTTGTGCTCGTTGGGTTACGCGTTTCGATTCGAGATCACAAATCAGCTCATTGATGCAAAAGGTATGTATCGAGTCAAGAGAAAAGTGATGCATCATCCATATTGATGAGTGTTGTTGTATGTTAGAAGTCTGCATCCCTGAAAATGATGATACCATGATCAAGATTTTGAGCACCAAGCTTGCCATGACAGAGCCCCAGCTCACCATTGATGTCTTTCGGGAATGGTTTGTGGGTTTCAAAAAATCGCCATCAGCTCGCTATCTCTGCATCAGCTACATTTTGCCTTGGTTCGACAACCTTGCGATGATATGCCATAGAGGCGATGATTATCATGTGCTGTTCAAAGTGAAGGAGATTCTTGGCATGTTTACCGAGCTCACGTATGCATCCGATAACAATGTAAGTAGTGGCCATACTATCATGGTAACGTGTGTTTACAACGATGATGCATGTAGATTCGTCGGCTCTTGCAAAACAAGGTTTGGAAAACGATTTCGGAGCTCGTTGTGGAAGGCAATTATTTGATCGATCTTGCATTGGATACAATCATCAGCTATGCTGAAGTACATGGTGGGATTGGCGTACCGCATACGGATGTGATGGCGGATGTGATTGTTGCCATGTTCAATACCACTATTTGCAACAAGTTAATCACACGACTCAACAAGTTGGTGACCAAGACAGCCTTCAATTGGACATCTTCTCTTATCAACCATCCTCATTGGCGAGATATCATGATCATTGTGCGATTTCTCCTCATGGGCACATTCGATTACAGAGGGCCTGTTCGCAACTTTGTGCCTGAAATCACCCACATTTTGGCCTTGATCGTTGGCGTTGGATCCACTTTGGAGAGGGAGACTGTGCACAGCTTGATGGTCAATATGAAACATGCACTTTGTGTATCAGAACCATTGTATCCAGAAACAATCGAAAGCATGCATCATCGCTTAGAATTGACGGCAGCCCGCAAAACACGCTTGCTCTATGGCCTCACCAAAGAACGTGACGCCTTCTCTGTCAATTTGGAAACAACCACTGATAGCACGGACTCCGTACCATTGATTGCAGTCGAACGTGTAGTCAACAACTTGATGATCGGCACAAGGACCGTGGCACCCACTGCAGGTATACTACAAAGAGCACACATGTATATAGTATATGCAACATCATTGCTGAAAAAGGAAACATCCATTAGACATTGCCAATGCATGGCGTTCACGTTGGCTTAGTTTGGCTACAAGCGTTGCATTCCAACTCAATCCTGCAATACAGCCACGCGCGTTTATTGAGATTGGTTGTTTGGCCCAAGAAGGGGTGGATGATGACCTTTTATACCAGATTTTGGTCGCTTTGGACTCTGCTTTATGTGCCAGCCAAAGGACGGTGGTATTGGGAATCGTCATGTGTTTACGAAATATGGTGTCGAGTTTACCAAAGCACTCTCGTTATCTTGTGCCACTTTTCTGGATTGCTATTGCATTGATACAGCTTGGTGATGAATCACTTTTTCCTTATGCATTGGAGCTTGCCATATCAGTTGTGAGGACATTGAACGATCGACATTTATTTCGAGGTACAAGAACTACAGCAAATCTCTTGTTGGACGCACGACGTGGATGGGCAGATGATCTTGGCAAACGTTTTGACCAGCTTTCGGGGGTCAACTTTGAAAAGTATTTTTCATTTGCTATTGTTGCCTTGTTGCTGCATCATGGCATGAACGACGTTGAACTACGAAGCGAGAGTTATGCTGCCATTGAAGAACTATTATCACTTGAGCTGAAGCTGGCAAATCATGCCAATGCAATCGAACAGGCGGCGGAGGGGAAGGAGAAGGATAAAAAGCAGCAGCAGCAGCAACAACCATCAAAGAGCAGCAATAATGATGAAGATTACCAAGTACTCGGCTATGTTGCTGGAGTCTCTATAAGGAATCCTGGGGCTGTGAATATGGATGATGTGATTCGACAAGATCAAGGGATTCAGGTACTGTTCCTGACATTGCTTGCATATCAAGTGAATGCGTTGGAGGAAGCCGATGTTGCCAGGATCAGCTTGTATTCTACATTTTCCGAAGCAGCAAGACTTATACCGAAATCATTTTCAATCATGTGAGGAGGATGATATTTTATTCAAACAACATGCTAATCTCTTTATGCTACTATGTAGGTACGACTCGCTTGTGCCTAAAATGAACAAGGCCGTATATACATCATCCGATCCGGAAATGCTGAAATCCATCGAGTCGATTATTGTGGTGGCATGCTCCAATCGTCAAATTGATGAGAGGAAAAGGAATCAACGAACGCTCAAGCATACATTGGATGAAATGGGCTTTTGGGGGATCTCCAACAAAAGGAGGAAACGAGAAGCCATTAATTATACTGCACTAGCATGCGATGTGATCAAAGCTACTATTACATGAATAAAACCTCGTGTGTGAAATGGGTGCATAATTTGGGCATTGATGGTTCTTGATTCTGAGGCTAAATTTCGGCCCACTTTCTCTTTCCCTTATTGTATTCAAAACACGTACACGATGATTGACTTGTCCTGGTTGCCGAATGTTTCCAACAAAAAGATCGTCTTGGCTTCAGCATCGCCACGAAGACGAGAGCTCTTGAGTCAAATGGCAAGTCGCCATGGTCATTGAACCGAGAATGGAAGGCTGACGATTATCACGTTTAGGGAGTCAAGTTTGAAGTCGTACCAACCCGTGCGGATGATTGTGTTGATCCTTTTGAGTATCGACTTGCTCAATCGTATGTGAGTGAAACGGCTGAAATGAAGGCTCAAGAAGTATGGGAACGTTGCCAGGTATGTATGGATGGCAAAAAGAGATGATGATGATGATGACAAGTATTCACCTTCATGCTTAGAATGATCCTTCACTACCGGATGCGGATATCGTGATCGCAGCAGATACAGTTATCAATGCCAGCCCTAGACATTGTGATATTCTTAACAAGCCAAAGCATGCCGATCAAGCCGAGATGATGCTCACCGCTCTCAGCGGCAAAGAGCACCAGGTTTTAACGGGAGTTCATATCATTTTCTCAGACAAGAGTTGGCATGGACATTATCGTGAACAACACTTTGTGGAGGGCACCATGGTCAAGTTTGCCGAAATTGATCCAGGATTGATGAAAGCATGTAAGTGTGTGTGTGTGCGTGTCTATGGAAACCAAAAAACATCATCCTAACGTTGCCTGGATACAGACATCGCATCGGGTGAACCCTTTGACAAGGCTGGCGGATATGGAATTCAAGGACCTGCTGCCATGTTTATTGAATCGATTGAAGGGGATTATTACAATGTGGTAAGTAAAAGGATCATTGTTTGACAAGGATACCAAGTTTGTTGACGATTACCATAATAGGTGGGGTTACCTATTCATCGACTCTATCAGGAATTAAGAGATATAGAACAAGTTTATCAAAGACTACATTAAAGAGTGGTGGTCCATTGTATTTGTCATGGCGAATATTTTGACTTAAGCTCTTTCGGATGTGGTTCCTTGTCTCGGGTGCAACACTCTTGGTCTTCCGTGTCGGCCGTACAACTTTAGCATTATTGTGTGCACATTCTTCCATCGTAAAAGAGGAAACGGACTTTTTTAGCCCATAGCGTGGCACAAACTCTCTCAGTGTGTGTGTCTTTCTCTCGCTCTCGCTCGCTCTCTCTACAACCCTGCGAATGTTTGCCACTTGCTCGTTTTGATTAAGGGCATATCGATACACACAAGGAGATTTATTGGATGGCTATTAACGTAGTTGCCTTTTTATGTCATGGCTGAGTGACACAGTCAACCTTGCACTTTTCCAACCCATACACAATTGGTTATTACAATCAAGCTCGAGACACGATCATCGTCATCATCCTTGATGTATCACATGTTGTTGTTGTTGTTGAGTATGTATGCGCATATCCTTTTTATGTGGTGCCACATGGATGGGCGTATACATGTGTTGCATTGCAAGAGCAAAAGGAGGGTGGTGGTATTGTTGATGGAAGCAAGCAACATGATTCGCTGGAGTAAAGGGAAGCCAAGCTATGCAACACAAAAAAGAAGACTGTCCTTCCCGTTTGAAGAGTGTTTTTTTTTGGCATCATCAATATCCATTGGCTCTCTTTCGCCTTTCTTTTTCTTCTCTTCTCCTCCTCCTTCTTGTCAATAGACCAGAGACCGCACATAGCTATTCCATTTCTTATCTTTACGCGAAAAACCCAGTCGTTTGCATGCAACAGTAGCCTTGGTCGTGTAAACTTTGAGCTCAACGTCAACTATCACTTTTCATTCTTTCTTTTCCACCTCCCACCCCCCCTTTCTCTCTGTAAGTTATCCTGCTGCCAGTGTATTGGGATCGTAAGCACACCCGCTCATTCTTGAACCCCACCATTTCGGCATTGGGAACTTTTAACGATTAGGTTGTCACTTGCAGAGCCTGCTTGGCATACACCTTTGTGCATAGTTGTTGGTCCCCCCCCCCTTTCCTTCCGACTATCCCGATATTCCGAAGCGAGAGAGCGCGAGAGAACAATTCATTATGACGACCACGAGTTTCAGCGATATGATGAATGATCCAAATGCCTTGTATGGTTTCTCGGGCGACAAAAGTGCCTCGTTCGAGGCGCATCAAAATCAAATGATGACATCCTCCGTGGCACCAGATAAAAACAATGCCAATAGTAGTTGTATGATGTTTCCTCCTTCAGACATCCATCATCATCATCATCACATGGTAAATTATTATATGCCAATCTCATACAGCAATAGAAATTAATCCAAATGTAATTATAATATTAATAGCCAGATCCATCCAAACAGAATCATGCCGTTGCTGTTGCTTCTACTACTACTACTATCATCGACCCATCAGCTGCTGCAATGATGGCCACCGCCAGCTCGTCCCAGTTTCTGCAAAATAGCGATCCAACAACAGCATCTTTTCATTTTATGGATTACAACTCGGTGACTCCTGCTCCTATCGTCAAAAGTCAAGTGGCTGTCGCTGGTGGTTGTGGTGGAGATTACTTCAACACCAATACAATGGCATTGCAACAACAACCACCACCTCCACCATCGATGGATCAATTCATGTATCAACCCAACTACAACCACAATCAGCCATCCACTTTTCCACAGCAACCCATGATGGAGTCATCTAACATGGTCAATGGCTTGCATAATCCAATGATGATGGCAACCAACATGTATCCACCACCTTCCTTTGTTTCAACAGCTGCAGCACCCATTTCCCCTCCTTACACGTATGACCAGGTAATTCTCGAAAAAGATGTGTGACAAGGGAAATGGATGGATATTGACTTTGTAGCCTTATAGAACCTGATGAACCTTCAGCCTCCTTTGATGATGAATGATCCACATCAGCTCAACAGTATGAATTACCCCAACAAGGAGGTTTATGCAGCACCACCACCACCACCACAACAACAACAACAACAAGCAACAACAACAACAGCTGCTGCTGCTTCTTCTTCTTCTACCATGCGACGACAACCGATGCCACGTCGACACACGGTCTCGACGCCCTATCAACCCGTGAATAAGGGTAAAGAGCCGGAGCCAGAAATGCCACAAAACAAGCTACGCAAAGTTTTAAGAGCCAAGCGACACCGATCTCTTGGCAAGCTCAATGTGACAACCCATAGTACCACCACCACGGCTACAACAGCTACATCCAGCCCTGTAGACAAATGGATGTCACCTGATACTTCGTCCTCATCCTCCATTTGTAGTCCTATTCTTTCGGCCACAAGCACAATCAATGAATTTGATCAGATGCTCTTGTTGGAAAAATTGCAACAAAGTAACACAAATGCAGCAACGGCGGCAGCAGCAGCAGCAGCAGCAGCAAGTCGTGGTGGTGGTGTTGAATCCAACATGGATGAAGAAGAACGATTGCAGTGTCTATGGACCGATTGTTATCTTGACATGAAGACGCTTGATGAATTAATCACGCATGTGAAGGATACGCATATCGGAAGTGGCAAGGTAGGTAGTATAAAGTTTGCATGATTCGCATAGCACTCATCCTATTATATCCGTTTAGGCATTATATTACTGTGGTTGGAAAGATTGCCCACGCAACCAAAAGCCATTTACAAAACGTCACAAGATGCATAACCATCTTCGTACCCATACGGGTGAAAGGCCCTTTGAATGCACTGAGCCTGGTACGTCTACAACTACTACTACTACTACTACTACAGCTGTGATGGTGACACGAAAAGGCTGACTGAGAATTACCTGTAATAGGATGTGGCAAAAGGTTTTCTCGACCAGATTCGCTTACTACCCATGCCAAGATTCATTCCAACGTGCGGCCTTACTTGTGTCAATACGAAAATTGTGGCAAGGCTTATTATCATTTGAGATCATTGCGTAAGCATGAGCGGACCCATGAAGAACAACAGCAGCAACAACAACAAGGCGATGCTGCTGCTGCTGTTGAGGAGCGTAACACAACGCATGCAGTTCCGAAATCGGGTGACACTCAATTGGACTGGATGTTCTGAAATGCCACAATCATCACCATAACATCCATCACATATCCTTCAAAGTATATCATATCTATTTGTTGTTCTCAATACCATTCTGTGATACCCATTGTATCAAAGAGCGTGCTTCATATATATACATACAGCTCGCTTTTTTCTTTTCAACGCATCCATAGCCCCCCCCCCGAAACACCACAACCACAAAGCCTATATCTATAAAGATCTTCATCATTGCACACACATACACATACACATACACACATGCTCGCTGTAATTTAGCCTGTTTCAGCCATTGCATATACCTTTTGCATATTTGCAACAATTAACTCTGCAGGCATTTCCCTCTATAGCAAAGTCTCCGAAAGTATGATGCATATTGGCAAGATCCAAGGGTTGCCATGTGTGTGTGACATGACAACAGGTGTACCATTCACATACACACACGCACAACAGCCTTTTATTCTTACGTATGTACGTATTGAGAAATGCCATGGTGATTCAAATGATCAAAGAATAGCGCGGAGTTGCTATGACAACAACATGTTATTCTCAAAAAAAAAAAGGCAAATGATGAGCTTTGTTGCAAGCAACAAGCACACACCCTCTCCCCCCTTGCCGATCGGGTGGCCATCAATCAATCTATATGCCTTGTCGACTGTGATGTTGTATAACCATTTTAAATCTATCTATTCATCTCTTGTCATATGTGCAACAAAAAACAGTTACTCAAGATCACACGTGCCTCTGCCAAACAAACGATCGCCCATTAGATGATCTTCATCATTCTCCTACTACTGCCGCTACTACTACTACCACCACCACACGCCAAACATCATGTCCGCGACAAGGAGGAGACGAGACCAATTGATCAGCACATGTTACACGAGGTCGTTAATTACAATAGTAATGGATGATGATGATGATGATAGGGGGTGATGCACAATGTTATTATTCGAAAATGTCTAATGTAGTAAATGGCTTTGCATTCTTTTTCTTTTCCATCTTGGCTCGTTGATACTGCAAGTCTTCTTGTAATTGAACCTGGATAAACATACATACATACAATGATGAGCAAGCAAGCAATACGAAGGGGTTGGGGTGTATATAATTACCTTTCGAGGATCCACCACGTTACGTTGTCGCAGCATGTGTCGTTTGGTTTTCTTTTTCATCTGGTTGAATCTCTCAGCGTCATTCTTGATTTCTTCCTCTCGTCGACGTTTCAAGATGTCATTCTTGCTGGCACGTGTCACACGACCAATTTGTGTAGGATCAAGGACAATCATCTCAGGCTGTAACTTGTCCAAAAGACTATGCACTTCAGCTTCTTGACGTTGTTTGACAGTCTGGTAAGGATTGGCCTCCAATGTATCAAAGTTGGGCTCGCCTGCTCCAGGAACAACAATACTGCTTACACCCTTGGCATGGCCAAAGCCCAAAACATCTTCGTAGGGTACAAATTGAATGTCGCGAATGGTAGATGAGGGTTGCAAATGATTCATATAAGGTGATTGCTGCTTGGTTCGGAATGCATCCTTCCAAATCTAATAGGACACACGATGAATATCCAAACGCTCACATATACATACATACACGTTCTTTCTCTCGCTCTTACCGTGACATGCGATGTCCATCCAACACCAAGTAAACCACGTTGTGAAATGGATAATGAGGTTGCAGGTCGAGGTGAATAGTATTCCTGCAATGGCTCATATTTACGGATATCCCAGATCTTGAGTTTGCCATCCAATCCAGCTGTTGCCATATATCGACCTGAAGGATCCACCGCCAGCGATTGTACCGGGCCCTTATGACAAAGCATCTTGACATGTGGCTGAGATGAATTGGGTGACCATAATGTTACAGTACCTACATGTGCCATCTTAGCCCCATCCATTCCCTATCCATGCATGCACAATGACAACAATAAAAACTTACCATTGCCGTGACCCAAATGTATAATAGCATTCCATGGATTCTGTGCCATCGTATGACAAGAGCCTAGCTTTGTTCGCAACTCGGTCACGAATTGGCCTGTAGATGTATCTTGGTATTTGAGATAGCCTGCATTGCCCTGAAAAGATAGATTTATCAGTCATATCGAATCGTGTATAAAATGCATGAATGGATACATACCACGGATGCAAGCAAGAAATGATAGGGAAGAAACTCGAGCTTGTTAACGTCTTGATGATGCTTCAAACGATGGATTTCAAGACCGGATTGGTCATAAATGAACACATGCTGCTTTTGAGCAGTAGCCAACAATGTCTCGTTATGCAACCACCTAATAAATCAAAGATCAATCAATCATCCCAATCCATACACTGATTTGATCAACTTACTTGACATCTCGAATAAGCTCATTGACATGTGTTTCAAAATGAAGTCGACCCGTTTGCCAGTCAAATGCTGCAAGATGACCACGCTTGCCACCCATAAGCAAATGCCTATAATCCCATACATATATCAGCGTATCGCTCTTTTCCATTTTATCGGTAACTTACCGTCCATTTCTTGTGTAATCAATGCAATAAGGGCCATGATCGGGGAGATCGAGCGTAAATATCTATAATACACTCCATTTGTAAGATAAAACTTGATCCATACACACATACACAGGTTCCTTGTTTACCTTTTTGCTTGTATTGATATCGACTTCTTTGGATAACTGATCCTGCCGGTAGTTGTATGTTTTCTCAACCCCTTCTGCTTCAAGGAAACCAGCCTCCTCTTGCAATAAAAGCTCGGCCCTGGCTGCTGATTCACTTGCTTCTCGGATCTGTTCTTCTTGTCGCTGCAATTTGGCACGGAGCTTCTTGTCTTTGACTTTCTGTAAATGGACGATCGGCATGTGTTAGATACGTTGTTGGATCGATCCAGTGTTGTTGTATTTCTTACATCAAAAGCAACCGGTTTGCCTCGATTGTATTTACGTTCAGCCTTTTTGCGAGCAATGTCGATTTCGTGCTCTTGTGGTGTCTCCTCGATCTTTTCTTTCTCTTGTTGTCCCATTATGCGTGGCGGCGGGTGTGTGTGTGTAAAGTGGCAAAAGAAGCAATTTTTTACTCTCGGGATTTGACAGCAACCCAGCTTTATATTCAACCCAGTCTGCTACATACAATTTATATCTAAAAGGGTATTTTACGCCATGCCAACTTGCATCATAATCTCTTGTACTGAATCTCTATAACTAGTATGACCATCCAACTGCAATTCCACATTTTCAATCCTGTGCACATTCTTGATAGGGCGTAAACCGGCCACCTCGGTATTGAGCGAATGGAGTCTATATACAAAGGCTACAACATGTAAGTTTTATATATTCATTGATCCCTCACCAACTCGTATATGTACTTACCAAGCACCCAATCCTTGTCCGTGAAACAATTGATGAATCGACCCGAAACGACCGATGCACATTCACGCCATCCTTGAGTATCATCACCAGCGATAGGAGCACCCATAAGCACCACGTGATCCACCAATCCTTTCTTGTCTCTTGCGTATAATTCTTTCAGACAATGCCAGATCACCAAGCAACCGCAACTATAGCCCACCTATGTAGTCATAGCAACGTTATTTTCCACATCCAACTAATAAACCAGCCACGTTGAGACTTACCAAGCTGCATGGACGATTGCCTTGCACACGCTTTTCAAGCACATCTGCCAAAACTATAGAGACACATCATTCAGTCCCCTGTTGAGTACCTAATACCAATACCTTTCACACATACCAATGCCAGCCTTGTGAGAACGATCCACAGCAATCTGCCAAGGGTTATCCACAACATCTGCAATCTTCATCAACGTTGCTGGAAGAGCCACCGCAGCTATATACATACATAGTGTGAGATAACCATACAATGGCATCAGGAGGAGGCTGATGCTTACCAAAGAATGCATGCAATGCCGTTTGCTTGGCCACTTCAACACCGGCATACTTGATAGCTTGATTCCTCACAAACTTTTCAAACGCTATACCAAGGTCCATCAGAGCATCCGTCTCGTATCGTAAGCAGTAGATATCGTTGAAATTGCGTGCAGTAGCAAATGCTTTTTCCCATGGAGTCTACAAACGAATAATTGATACCCAATGTTAACACCTCCCCGACAAAGAAAATCCCATAGCTATGCTACCTTGAATTCATCCTTGTTATCCATCAAGAATCCTGAGATACAAATGGTGCACTATAAAAGGTAGCTTGTTAGCGTGTGCCAAAGTGGATGAGTATGTATATGTGTACCTGTAAAGTGGGAATAGGCGGCAGATCGGCATCGTTCAGAATTTGTTCAAATGCAAACTCCTCCAAACCCTGCATTCGGCGATGCATTTTCCAACCTATACGCACAATCACATGAGATTCTTGAGGATAATGACGTTGAGGCCGACACACACATACCTGCAAGACCACCGCCTGTTTTTTCAAAAAGTAGAGTGAGATTGACACGCCAACTCTTATCATCATGAGGCGAATCACGTACCTGTAAGACCAAACAGACTTGTTACCAATGCAATACCACCGGCAGTGGCAAAGAATGTAGCACCTGTAAGACCTACAAAGAGGAGTCAATACAAGGACTTGATCCAATTACTACGTATTTGCTAACGTGACCAACATACCAACAAGCAATGGAGCCAACAAGGGTGCAGCTAAACCACCTGTCAATGCTATTGAAGAAATCATGATGCATAAGTATAGGCAGCACATGTCGTATGATGTGATCTATGTACTTGCCAATTAATGCTCCTCCACCCAAAACACCTGCACCTGTTGCGAGCCATTTGAGATGCTTCTTTTGCTTATTTGTGTTTTGAATTGATGTTTTGGCGGATTGATCCATCAACGTGGCTCGATCTTCAAGATGTGGATCCTTTTCTTCTCCCGAGTTCTCTTGCAGGGCAAAGTACATTTGCTGTGCCACGCTACGTTCGACGGCAGTGACATCCGTAGGAGCAAGTTTCATCAGCTGAGCCAGTTCAAACAGGAATCGACGTGAGCGTGCATCATAGACCACAGGTGTATCCTTTTTACTACATCATCATCATGCACGTTAGCATCATTCTATAGAACCTTGCCGATGTCATGTATACATACGTTGGATGATCGAGATGCATGGAGAGGGCCAAGAGGTCAACAAGAATCTCGATTCGGATATCTCGCTTGCTGTTAGACAAGAGTTGGATAGCATAGTCCAGCGACATGGGATTGGATACTGCAAAAGGTAAAATGTTAGGATACACATACACACACACATGGATACGAGTGAGCCGTCGTCACTTGCCTAGTTCTTCTTGAGAGAGACCGAGGTAATTGCGCAATTCGGACCACCACATGCGAGCCCATGATGGGTGTACAATGGGTTCTACGACAGTAAGGGCTTGACCGGCAATACGAGCAATGGCATGCTTGTTCTCCAGATCCCAACTCTCGACCGAAAGGTTAATGAGGCTTTCCTTTGACATTGTTTATGCGTTGAAAGAAAGGAAGAGAAAAAAAGAGAGAGATAATTCATGCTGTGTGTCCTGAAAAAGAAAAAGACGTGGAGTTCAATAGCGTAGTGTCCAATAGAAAGGAAGCCACATGTCAATGCACTTTTATCTCATATAAACAATAAACGCTACTACTATTACTGCTACTGCACATCACGATATTCTCCTTCGATCACTTTGCCATCGGGTGTTGTTGGGGCTTGTTGGTTTAGTGGAATATGTTCATCAGCGTGCCATCCAGGTGCAGCCAAGCGGATATCCTTAAGGATAATGCTGCCTCGATTATCCACAGCAGCATCTACATGGACGCAACAGCTGCCTCCCCGATACCCAGGCGTATTATCATCTTGTGCCCAAAATTCAATATAGATGTGGCGCTCTGTTTGTTCTTGGCCATTCGAGGAGATGGACCTTGTCGTGCTGGTCGTCGAATGGACCGGATAAAAATCAATGTCGTCAATATGACCCAGGTTTAACTCGTTAAATAAGATATGATGCCCTTGATCGGTATGAGCCCATTGCATGATTTTCTCAATGGCTGCTTGTCTCACGTCTTCAGCACCACGATGAGAACCTACTTGGCTCTTGAGTACTTGGTACAGGCTTTTTGCTTGTTCCTCGACGGCTTGTGACGTTGTTGAATTATTGATTAATTGCCACCATTGACTCGTGGCACGCCATACTCGCCATGTGGCTACCGTGGCTACGCCTCCAATCACAATCCAAAAGGCGGGTCCCAAGATGGCACCAATCGTTGTGATACCCGCCAAGCTACCAAGCACCGTTAAACGACGCTTCCATTTGCTCGTCGTTGCAAGATAAATTGGGATCTTCCAAACAGAAAATGAACGACGTGGAGTGATCATAGCACCTGGAAATAAGAATGGTTGCTGGTGGTGCTGTAATAGCAGCTGCTGTTGTGGTGGTGCTCGATAAGAGAGTGGTGTCCTTCTCGTTGTAGCAATCGATGATCCCACAGGTCGACGAGCCATGTTCATAAAGCATCGCTGTTGAAGAAAGGGTTGTCTCGGTAACGGGGATAGTGCATGACGCTGAAAGGTTTGACGTGGAAACATAGCAAGAAGAGAAAGGTGACTTTCGGGGAATTTCTCATCTCTGCATAAATAGAATCACCACTACTACCACCATCAGCCTCACCACCCCCCTGGTTTTTCTTTGTTTGTGTTATGAATGACAATCAATGCCATTTACTTGCTATATTGGTTATAGGTAAACAGCGCTCAACAATGAAAGAGGATCTCTTTTACTCAATGATTGATTCAACAACTACTACTGCAAGTTCTTCATGGTTTCATCGTACACTTTTTGAACTTCATCCTTGGACATGCCAATAGGCTTCCATCTCACGCCAAGACCTTGCTCTTCGTTGGGTTTAGGGATAACGTGGAAATGGACGTGCGGCACAGCCTGCGGGATAACAAAGAGTTAAGCACATGTATAAATAAATACATGCGTTAATGGACATACCTGGTTTGCAAGCTTTCCATTGTTCTGTACAACGTGAAAAAAGAAACATCATGGGATTGTGTGAGTAAAAGGCATCCAAGAACAACGATAGAGAGCTTACCTGCAAAACATTGTATTGCTTCAAATTGGAAGCTGCAGCGATCTTTTTGGCGACTGGAAGTGCATCGGCAAGATACTCATCAGGCACTTGATGGAAAAACTCGGCATGATCTGATAACACACAACACGCATCATTGGATTAATCCTTCGCTTTTGATGATGACGATAGAACACTACGATACTTACATTTGGGAATGACAAGCTATGATAGCAACTATAAGTACGAGCTCATACAACATGTCACTTGGGACTTACCGAGTGGCCAGGACTCAATGGATCAATATCCATAAAGGCAAAGCTGACAAGGAAGAATGAATAAAAGTGCATGAAACAGTTGCCATGTCAACGACGCTACCTCTTGTCCGTCTCTACAAGCTTGAACGAAGGAATTTGACCCCTAATGCAGCCATGTGAGCAACCCATCAAGCAGCAATGGAAGAGGTTCACTTGCCTTATGATCTTGCAAAAGATGCAGTCATCGGAAAGGTGCGAATGAGTAGACATGGTGCGTGTGGAAGAAGAAGACAAAGACCGGTGAAACAAGACGCGTTGGGAATTTAGCAAGGCAAGCATTGTGTGTGCGTGTGTCAAATCTCTCTGGGTGTGGGTCAAAATACATAGTTGAGTTTGGATTTTCAAATGGCTATCGCTGCATAAAATAAAAAGCTACGAGTCTAGTTATGCACCTCCTGTTGGGAGTAAACCATCCAGCAAGGATGTTTGTTGAGCAATATCACTTGGAATGGCATCTGTGGGAAGATTATCTATAATATCGGATGGGATAAGGCTTGTAAGGCTGGTGATGGATGACAAGTCTGGGATTTTCTACATACAAGAAAAGAAACATAAGCATCACACGCATCAAGGTACTACTACTACTACTACACTTACAGCATCGTCGCACGGTAATGTTGCTTGGTTTGAAATAGTGGGTGAGATCTTGATGCCGATAATATCAAGTGTGGGGACAATATCGTAATTAATCGTGATCCCCGATGCATCGTTTCCAGTAAGGCCGCATTTGCCCATAATATCAAAAAGAATCGCTTGTGTATTATGGTCCATCGCGTCCACTTTGATATGAAATGGAAAGATGATTTCGGTCACTGCATTATTGTTGATATGGACATCATCCAATGTACCACCTCCAATGGCGTCGCTGTGTCCAGGATAATAAGCCTAGTAATTAAACGAGTCCATGTAAGAAACGAGGTCACTTTACAACAAGTTGAGTTTTGTACTTGCCGTGGCTTTCACGTTTTCAAACGTGATGCTTTCAATGTTGGGGTTGTTGATACTGATATCCAAGTTAAACTCAAACGTGGCAGTGGTGCCATTCAATGAAAACTTGGGCTCGCCTTTTAAGCCGTTGAATTTAACTTCGGGTACCTTGAATAACGCGGCCAGCACGCCAATGATGATTGCAAGAATGATGATGAGAAGTAAAATGATGCAAAAGAGCCAGCGTGCCCATCGAGGATAACAAGTACAGCATCCACAACAAAGCTTATCGAGACATGATCGCTTTTTCCCTTTCTCGGTATATATAATAGGAGCAGCACCAGCACCTTCGTCACCTAGGTTTTGGTATTCGCCATGTTGTTTTGCTGATGATTTGGCAGCAAGCCCATACACATCGTCTGTTGCTGGAGTAGGCGAAGTGTAGTGTTGTTGTTGTTGTGTAGACATATCATACATGGGGTAATTGTTGTTATTGTCATAGTAGGGTTGATGTGGAGGTGGTACGGGAGGAGGTGATAGTCCTCCTCCAGTATTGTATTGGCCATAGTAACCATCATCATGATGGTTGTAAAAATGAGACATGGACACAACAAAAAAAGGGCTTTCAGAAAAAGAGAAAGGGAGGATAATGAGGAAGAATTTATTGCGGGTCGATCCCAAGCTAATTATTCGTTTCCAGTTGGTGCAACCTCAGATCGCTATTCCTGGCGTTGTAAGAATGAGGGAAGAGAAAAAATAGCTTTCCAAGGTATATAGAGTGAAAGTCAAAGTATCCATCCCCATGACCAACAAGGCTCATCTGGAAAGTAAATGGATCTATATCCCCCCACCACTCTCAGTGTCACATTAGTCCACTACGTAGTAGTGGTCTATGTACAAAATGGTATTCCCCACATGATCGTTGTAGATCAAGAAAAGGATCAGCAGTCTGTGTTGGATATAAACGGCGCTGTCATTCACTCCGATAC
Source organism: Lichtheimia ornata (assembly GCF_029851405.1). Taxonomy (NCBI): domain Eukaryota; kingdom Fungi; phylum Mucoromycota; class Mucoromycetes; order Mucorales; family Lichtheimiaceae; genus Lichtheimia; species Lichtheimia ornata. Next base: position 289,757 of record NW_026695323.1, read on the forward strand.
TAGTTTTGTCAGATGCCCATCCTTCATTCATCATCATCCAACACTGTGACGAGAAGCTCTTTTGCATTTATCCACACACGCACATTTTTGATACAACATCAAGATAGGATCATCATAGCATTTCATATGGAGTCATTCATGCATGGTGCATCATGATGATGGACAACCTTTAATATCATTTTAGATACATATACATACATTGATGGGTGTGAACAATGAATGAATGAAGGGGAAGGATGACCCTGAGAGTGTTATCACCTGCTTATCCAAGGATGGTTGACATGTCGATTTCCCAAATAGGTGCAATGGGGTGGTTATGGTTCCTGCGACTTGGCTTTCAATCTCCACCCGGGTGAGCGGAACGGGTGGGTCAAGTTCCTTTAACTCTTGTTCGGAAGCGTTCCCCTTTGTCCTTCTTTTTCGTCTCATTCTCACTCTCTCTCTTCCCCATGTCCGGAAACAACATCAAAGTCGTTTGCCGTTTCCGACCCCAGAACAAGCTCGAGATTAGAGAAGGTGGTGTCCCCATCATTGACATCTCTGACGAAGGCTCCTCATTGAAATTCAACGTAAGTTGTTGTTGGTTACTGAAAGCAGTAGTAGTGGCATGAAATTCATTTATCGATGATGCAGGGCAAAGAATACAATGGCAACTTTTCATTTGACAAGGTGTATGGCATGAACACTGCCCAAAAGGATATCTTTGACTATTCAGTAAAGTCGATTGTCGATGGTAAGTAACGTAAAACGGGCAAGGGGTTGTGTGTGTGCGTGTGTGTGTGGGGAGGTTAACAGCAGCTCGCGGGAAGGGGTTGGTTGGTGGGTGGCGGTGACATTGAACGGATGGGCGGGCAGCTTGGCTGAGTTGGATGCGTGTTGAACAAAACCTTATCCCCCCAAATGGTTCCACACCACACAAAACTCACTCACACAAACACAACACATCAGATGTCACGGCTGGTTACAATGGCACGGTGTTTGCTTATGGCCAAACAGGTTCTGGAAAGACCTATACCATGATGGCATGTATTATAGATAGATACCTATGCATGTATTATATACTAACTTGGGTCTACTGCTACTGCTAGGGTGCCGATATCGATGATGAAAGTACCAAGGGTATCACACCACGCATTGTTGAACAAATCTTTGCAAGCATCATGGAGTCGCCTAGCAACCTTGAATTCACCGTACGTGTCTCGTACATGGAGATTTACATGGAAAAAGTGCGAGATCTTTTAAATCGTAAGTTTGGCAACGTGAAAAAAAAAGAAGCTTCCATCTTACCCTATGATGTTTTTATAGCTTCACGAGAGAACTTGCCGATCCATGAAGATAAACAAAAGGGTATCTACGTCAAGGACTTGCTGGAAGTATACGTTGGATCAAGTGAAGAAGTATACGAAGTAATGCGTCGTGGTGGAAACAATCGTGTGGTTGCCTATACGAGTAAGTTCGGGGTTCGAATTATCCACCCATATCATCTTCTGACCTCTTGCTTGTACCTTTTCAGACATGAATGCCGAAAGTTCAAGAAGTCATTCCATTTTCGTCATCACCATCACGCAAAAGAATGTCGACACAGGTGCTGCAAAGAGTGGCAAACTCTACTTGGTCGATTTGGCGGGTTCCGAAAAGGTAAGAAAAAAAAGAAAACATTTCGTTTGCATGAATGCTTGCTTACACGTAAAATAGGTTGGCAAGACCGGTGCATCAGGTCAAACACTCGAGGAAGCCAAAAAGATCAACAAGTCGCTGACAGCCTTGGGTATGGTCATTAATGCCTTGACGGATGGAAAGGTATGATATACAACATTACAAACCTCATAGCCAATCTAATGTAGTATCATCCATATATAGTCGAGCCATATCCCCTATCGTGATTCCAAGCTCACTCGTATCCTGCAAGAATCACTTGGTGGTAATTCTCGTACGACACTCATCATTAATTGCTCGCCATCATCCTACAACGAAGCTGAAACGTTGTCGACATTGCGATTTGGTGTACGTGCCAAGACGATCAAGAACAAGGCCAAGGTCAATGCCGATTTATCACCTGCAGAACTCAAAGCTGCTCTCAAAAAGATCAAGGCTGAAGCAGTTACTTTCCAAACGTATATCGCTGCTCTCGAGGGTGAAGTCAATGTTTGGCGTGCAGGCAACAGTGTTCCCGAGGAAAAGTGGGTCACCATGGATAAGGTCAGCAAAGGTGATTTCAAGGCTCTACCTCCTGCACAAGGTTTCAAGAGTCCCGTGAGCGAGGAGTTGTCGCGTCCTTCCACACCAGCCATTGTTCTTGAAAAGGATGAACGTGAAGAGTATATGAAACGTGAGAATGAGCTCATGGATCAAATTGCTGAAAAGGTATATTTTGCAAACCAATGTTACAAACAAAGGGCATGTGACTCAACAAGCTCTTTAGGAAACTGAGATTGCCAACCGTGAAAAGCTCCTCGAATCACTCAAGGAAGAGATGGGCTATTACAAGGAACAGGAGCAAACAGTGACCAAGGAGAATCAGCAAATGACGTCTGAATTGAGCGACCTGAGACTTCAGCTTCAGAAAATGTCCTATGAGAGCAAAGAGAATGCTATCACTGTCGAGTCCTTGAAGGAAGCCAATCAAGATTTGATGTCTGAATTGGAGGAACTCAAAAAGAACTTGGCCGAGGTGCGCATGGCTCACAAGGAAGCATCCGATACGGATAAGGAAAAGAAAAAGGCTGAAAAGATGGCACAAATGATGTCTGGATTTGATCCTTCGGTATGTTTGAATGACAATGGATGATGAAAACCCACATACTTATCATTGCCTTTTAGAGCCAAATCAATGAAAAGGAGCGCCAAATTCGAGATGCACTCAACAAACTTGATGGTGAAAGCATGTCCAATGAGGAAATTGCCAGCTTACGCCGTGAACTTGCCGAATCCAAGGTGTTGCTTGAACAACATACCAAGACGATTAGCGACTTGACGTATGAAAAAGACAACATGGAAAGCAAAAAGAATGACTTGGAGGGTCGTCTCAACACACTTGAGCATGAATACGAAGAGTTGCTTGATAAGACCATTGCCGAAGAGGAGGCTGAAGCCAAGTCGAGAGCTGACATTGCCGATACCATCACCGATATCAAGAGCAAGCTCGAAGCAACCCATGCTGCCAAGAAAGAAATCCAACAAAAGGAAATTGAGGATCTCAAAAAGGAGCTTGAGCGCAAGAACCAAGATCATCAGAAACTTAGCAGCGCCATGACTGATCTTAAGGCTGCCAACGAGCAACTCCAGGTAAGAATCAATGGAATTAGGATTGTTTATTTGATGCTGATGATGCCCTTTTTTTCATTTTTTATTAGGCTGCATTGGCCGATCAAGCTGCACCTGCACCTGCCACTAATGGTGACCTTAGCGAGAAAGAAAAGGATCTTGAGCGCATGCGTAAATCGATGGCTCAACAGCTTGCCGACTTTGAAGTCATGAAGAAGGCATTGATGCGTGATCTTCAAAGCCGCTGTGAACGTGTGGTTGAACTTGAAATGTCGTTGGATGAGACACGAGAGCACTACAACAATGTCCTTCGAACAAGTAACAACAAGGCTCAGCAAAAGAAGATGGCCTTTTTGGAGCGTAACCTTGAGCAACTCACCAATGTGCAAAAGCAGGTAAGGGGTCCACCTAATGATGATGCATGGCCTCGCTCTCGATTTGCTTATTTACATTTTTTTAGCTCGTTGATCAAAACGCATCGCTCAAGAAGGAAGTGGCCTTGGCTGAACGCAAGTTGATTGCTCGTAACGAACGTATCCAGAGCCTTGAAACCTTGCTCCAAGATGCTCAAGAGAAGCTTATTACACAAAACCAAAAGTTCGAGACCCAATTGCAAGCTGTACGTGAACGACTTGAGCAAGCACGTTCTCAACAAAAGACACAAAGCCCCATGTCAGCATTGAACTTTGGTCGTATCGCCAAACCTCTTCGTGGTGGTGCTGTTGTTCCCGAGAATGGTGGCGGAGACTCACCTACTCGTGATAAGCGTACATCGTGGATTGCTGGTTTCATGAACTCGTCTCGATAGACTAGTTGTTTTTTATTGCACATTTTATCTATTTCTTTTTATATTCCGTACATGACAACCCCTACAACACCTCCCCCCCATTTGATATATCCTTTCTTTTCCCTTTGTTTTAAATTTCATGTGATTATCTCTTTGTTTCTTTCTTCATCATCTTCTTCCTCCCTTTCTCCCCTTTTATATATAGTGACAGCCAATAACTGTAAGTAAAGCTTAACCTAACTATACGATTACTACTACTACTACTACTACTACTAGATATATGCATCTGGCGATCCTTGTTGTTCATCATCCTCTTGTGCATCGAGTGACATTGCAATTTGTTCGAGATCATCTAATAATTGAGGCCAACCATCCAATGATTCGACAATGGCATCCAACCATGCTTCATCATCAGGTTGTTCTTGACGTGTAGTGCAAACCACTTGGCAAAAGTGCTCATAGGGTCCTTCTGAATCTTGATCACACATGTTGAAACGTTGTTCCTCATCACCACCGGTTGAATCATCCATCACATCGACTTCTTCCAAGATAGAGTTACGACGCACGGCATTGGATCGGGAAGCTGAAGGAGCTAACGACATGAGTTGTCGTGCTTTTCGAAAGTAAGCAGGGCACATGAGTGGTAATCGAGCTTGGATGTTTGGATAATCACGCAACGCCAATAAACATTCGTACGTTGGCCTCATCATCATCATGGATGACCTTGAAGCACCGCCGCCACTGGATTGTCGACTACGTCTTCTTTTTCCAACCATGCCTTCGTCATCGTCGTCATCGTAGTAATAGCTTTGTCGTGGAGAGGGTAAGGGTGATGAATCTTCATCCTCCTCAGAATGATAATCATCGTCGTCTTCGTAACCAACGCTTTCTTTGAATTTGCTGAGAAATACGGGATTATGGGATAAAAAGGCTGAAATCGCATTGATCCATTCACGGTCAGGAATCTCTTCACGGGGGGCATACACGATTTCTTGAAAGCGTAGCCACGCATCAGCACCTTGGGTTTCGGTGATGTAATTTTTCAAAGCGGTGTAAAAGTGAGTGTTTCGGGCTGTCAGTGCGTGCATCTCGCCTGGTCGATCCAACAAGGCCACCAGAATGTCCGAGTTGACTGATTGACCACGAATATCAACACTGCTACGTCGTTGTTGTGAGGGTGGTAAAGGTATGTATTCGGATGCGAACAATGACATGGTGTGAAAGCGTGTTTGTGTGAGAGAATAAAAAGAAAGAGAGAGAGAAAAAGAAAGAATGGGGTCCAAAGAGACCAGGATTTTGTGCGACTGGGATTGAATAATCTCACACAATTGCATGATATTGTTCTTGCGTCAGTTGTAAAAGCATCCCACACCCACCCAAATCCCTTTTTTTCCCATAGGCTACACTCTCTAACAAGGTGTATTATTGACATTTTGCATGGGATGTTGTGCTCTCACATGACAACCTTGCTGCATCCTAGTCCTATCATACACACGCAGCTGACCACTCAAACTTGCTTAAATAGGTAAAAGATGCAATGAGTCTATCTTGTACATAGCTACATGAACGAGGTATCATCACAAAACAAATGAGACAGCTTTTACACGCACAAATGCATGTCTCCATGGAAACGGTGGTATGTAGTTGTACATGTGGTAATAATGGATACCCTCAATAGATAATCAAACTAGAGATGCTGTTATCATCATTCATCTTTTATATGTCATTTACAATACGGGTTCACTACCCTATATAAAGGGAGGAGTATCACTTTGGAGGAGAGGGTGAAATGGTGGTTGGTGAGAGGTGGCAGGCATTTGACAGGACGCTTGTTGTGCTGCTTCTTCAAGTCCGCTCTACAAGTAGTCTCTTCCAGGCGTGGCTTCCACCGCTTGAATTTTTGGCACTTTCATTTCCCTCTTCATATCATGGGCGTAAAACAGAAAAAGTCGACTATCAAGTTCCAGCGTACCAAGCTCAAGCAAACGATCGAGCGACGACGACAACACAACAAGCTCAAACAGCAGATCAATCGAAGAAAAGAGCGTCGAGCTGCCCGAGCAAAGGAGAATGGCACCAAAGGTAACAAACAAATCGACATCGATCCAACGATCTCGCCACTAAGGCTTGTCGTTTAGCTGATAACAAAAAGGACCAAAGTGCAAATGACAAGGCCGAGAGGTAAGAGTCAAACTTCAACGCCAAGTGCGTGTGTGTGCGTACTGATCGATATTCCTTTTGCCTGATCCTAGCTTCGATCAACATGCGAATGCAGCCGACTACTTTTGCAACTTTATGATTGGAAGTGAGGAGGTGCTGGATCTCGAAGAGGACCGCGAGATAGAATTGAACGCATTGGATCAGTTTCAAGCTGTGGAACCTGAAGGCGAGGAAGATGACATGCAACTTGACCAGGAACAAGATGAGGAGGAAGAAGAAGCATCAAGTGAAGAAGAAGAAGAAGAGGATGATGATGATGATGATGATGATGAAGGATTTGATTCCGAAGATGATATGGAGGAGGAGGAGGACGATGATGATATGGAAGAGGATGATGACAGCAACGCAACCATTGTTACCAAGGAAATGCTGGATGAATGGACCAAGGGTGCACGTGCCAAATCTCCCGATGCATTGAAACACTTGTTGATGGCCTTCCGATCGATTACACGCGCTGATGATGGAACAGATACACAAATGACTTATCGCGTCACCAATCACAAACGTAAGAAAGGTGGATGGTTATATAAAAAGGGGGACCGAGCTAATCCCATGCTTTAGTGTACACCAAGGTTGTCAAGGTGGCGGTCAAGTCAACCTATCCTATCCTCAGTCAGCACATCATCCTCACCAAAAAAGCACGTCATCCAGCAAAGACCAAACATTGGAGACGATTGGAAAAGGTGGTCCATTTATTCCTCAACAGCTGCGTACGATTTCTACGTGACCTGGATCAAGATGATTTGGTACAATATATCCTGACACACATTGCTCCTGCGACCATGTTCTTTGGATGCTTCCCAAAAACGGCTAGGGAATATTTAAGAGTAAGTATGAGAGAGAGAGAGAAGGATAAAAACGCAATCATGGATCCTCATCTTTTGAATATTATTAGGTACTTTTGGATCGTTGGTCTGATAGTGTTCTTTCATCCGAAACACGTGCTGCTTGTTATCAAGCCATCAAACTCTTTGCCACTGCGGCTGTTGACACTGAAAAGAACAATTATCTTCCTCACGCGCTCAAAGGTGTTTACTTGGTCTTTGCAAAACATTCGACTCGAGTGACAGAATCCAACCATGCTCGTTTGCAACAAATGCTTCAGGAGGGTACCGACCTTTATGCTGTTGATCCAAAGATGGGCGCACAGCATGCGGATGTGTATATTCGACAACTTTCTTCACATCTCAAGGCTGCAAGAAAGGCTCAGACACAAGAAAGCATTCGATCTGTTTATGCATGGCAATTTATCAGTTGTTTGGATTTCTGGGCTGGTGCTATTGGTTTGACGTGTAGCCCTGAAGTGGGTACTGCATCCCTACCTGTATTACAACCCTTTGTCGACATTGCATTGAATACCTTAAGGTAAGATACGGGAAACCCGTTGGATGGATGCTTTACATGATGGGCTCACATACACACGTTCATGACATAGATTGAATCCCGTTCCTCAATTCTTGCCCTTGCGAGTACACGTGATCCGTTCATTAATTGGATTGATTGATTCCACTGGATACTATATTCCTCTTGCACCCTTCATTTTCAACTTTTTCTACGTGGATCCAAGTGAAAAGATCGTCAACGTTAACCTTCCTGCATTCGATTGGGATTTGAATTTGAAGACACCACAAGAGTATATACATACAAAGGTGTATGAGGTATGTATAGGGTAGCGAGCGTTTATCCATCATCATCATCATTAACCAACGTACGAATCTATATATACAGAGTGCCAAATTCAATGTATTTTACGACAACATGATCGACTTTTATGCCTGCTTTGGTATGTCCATCGCTTTCCCTGAACTTGCCATTCCTGTATTGAGCAAGGTGAGTATCCAAGTTTTCCTTTGAAGGTGTACCAAACCGAATCCAATCTAATGCTCGCGGCTTTTGTAGCTCAAGGAAGATCAAAAGGCACTCAAAGGCACACGATTCGCCAAACCTGTGCGGACATTAATCGAAAAGGTAAGCTGCACATTCCCATGGAAACCAACTTTTGCCGTCATATACTCATTAGGGGGTTGTGCTTTATACTAGTTTGACACACACAAGAATTACATTGAACAAAAACGAGCACCCATCGAGTACAGTGCAACTAAGCTGGATGACGCAGAGGCCTTTTTGCGCAACACTGAATTTGAAAAGACACCTTTCGGAAGCTTCTTGGCAAGCAGAAGTTAATTTGGCATTTGTATTTCTTACCATCATTAATACACATCACATTTACATGTACATCCACCACTTTTTATTCTTTTTTTATCCATCATCAAAGTACTTGATCTAGATCTTTCACCCATTGTCTTATGGTTTCCAATGTATCGTTTGTCACTTGTGATTCTAGTAGCTTGAGTGCAATGTCTTCAATGGCATCCAATTTAGCTTGACGTTCTTTGCTGTAGATGGGTCGGATTTGTTTGTTGTTGTCGATTAAATGGGATAATTCAAGTGCTATGTGTGGAAAATGTATATACATAAGTAAATGCACACATTGCTTGAATCTTTTTTTTTGGGGGGGGGACTTACCACGCTGCACGATGGGAGTTGGGATACCTGCAATGCTAGCACACCATGCACCATATGAATTACAAGCGCGAGATCCAGGAACAACACGATAAAGAAACACAACTTCGTCTGCTTGTTGTTTGCTTTGGCTGGAGGAAGATTGGATGGTGCAACTTTGGCTGAGGATTTCCATTGTCAATAGCTTGATCCGATGTTCGGTTGGAGAGATGATATTGTGTGCAAGCAACTCTATAATAAATCGATTTAGTTTTCCCATGCACACGCGCACACACTGTAAGGGATGGTTTCCTCACCATGAAAATGAGTAATGGCAAGCACCTTGGGGCATTGCTCTCCTTTAGATAAAAAGTGCTCCAAGGTTGCACAAAGTAAACCAGCTCCATCGGCTGCATCCGTGCCCTAGATGAATACATACATACATACATTATTCTTGCAAGCCCCTTCAAAATTGAAAAGCTGCTTACATTTCCAAACTCATCGATAATGACAAGGCTACGTCCAGTAGCATCTCGCGCTGCTTGTGAAAGGTTTTGTAGATCCAACGCAAAGGCACTTACGAGCTACGTATACAGCAACGTAAAGCGTCAAGGTCTTGCTCAATGATCCCGATTATGAATAGCGTTACCTTGGAGACCGTTTCAATGGTTTGCACACACGTAAATATCTTGTCTGTCAACCCAATCACTGCACTGGATGCTGGAACAAAGCTGTATCTCGCAATTAGTGTACGTAGTAATAAAGAAAGCCATCATCATCATCAAAGATCAACAACGAACCTTCCAACATGCGCCATATACACAATGAGTGCAACCTATGGTTTGTTGTTAACAAGTGGGGATCATCGTCATATGCAGAAAAGAATGCCATACTTGTCGTAGGTAGACGCTTTTGCCAGAATAATTCGCGCCGGTCAATAAAGCAATGCTGGCTGTTTCATTCTCATGATGTTGTTGTGTGGTGGTGCTGTTCTCGATATGGGTGGTTGATACATCTGAGCTCGCCTTTCCCAATCCACCAACCAAGTATGCATCATTGGCAATGAAAACATCCACGCACATTTCCTGGATTGGATGTCTGGAATATAAAAATGGATCAATTGTGTGTATGCCATATATTATAGACATTCCCTTTGATTGCTCACCTTCCTTGATGTATCTCAATCTTGTTTTCCTCTGTCATTTCGGGTCGTACGTACTCATGGATACGAGCTGCATGGGCCAATGAGAGTAGGCTGAACCATGGGTGGTTTTGATGAGCATAGAAGAATTTTAATGATAGGTATTGCCGTCAAACTTACCAATCAAGCTCGGCACATGCATCCGCCATGGCTAATAGATCACTGAAATAGGTGGATAGCTCCTCGGTCAAATATTGCACTAGCTCGATTTCTCTGTCTAATCAACAACATGTCAATTCATATCCATATCCAAAAAGCCAAGTTGCTTACCAATGATCATGCCGTGGTTGTCGCCAAGCGATTCATCCAACTCTGGAATTTATGGCCATCCATTAAAGACTTGATCTTATCACACCTTTTGTCTCGTTCCTTACCATTGGTGCGATCGTTCTTGAAGTAGGCGTTGGCATCGGTTGTGAACTGTGACGTAAAAAAAATGGCTTGTGAGATCCTTGCATATGACTATAATTCAAAAAATGCTTACTTGTAATCGAAAATCGGGTGGTAGGCCAAGGTTGTATTCGAACATTTGCTCATACTCTCGGGTCACTGCAACAAAGTATCCAAGCTGAGGAAAGTAGACCACGTTGCATGTGGTTGCGAGCTCTGGAGGCATCCGTTGGCTTATTTCTTGAGCGACTTGAAGCTATACATATGGTTACATAGATATTCCTCGTGAATGCTTGTCGTAGATCACCTACCAATACTGGTTCCAGGTTATCGTATGTCTCTCTCAGCTTGTCGAGATGCTAATAGCTCATTTTAATTTCCAGACACCAAAGCCATCTCATGGTTGTACGCACCTCGTCAACGTTTTCCTTCACCACCACTCTTCCTTCATGTCTGCTTTGCTCAAAGTCGATCTACGACCACCCTTCATTAATATCTAAAGCGTGCCATGTTGTAAATTTCTTACCATGTCATTGATAGCTGAACCCACTCGACGCAATTTTTCAGTGCCCATGGCGGATTTGATCTACATCACGTGTCAGCGCTTTTGGGATATTGTAAACAGGGCACACACACACCCAACCAAAAGTCAATGGCATACCTTTTGAGTCACTTGCAGCTCTTTTGTGAGATCCATACTTGCAAGGGATGTTTGTATACGCATGCTGTAATATGCAAACTGGCAAAAAAGATTACCTATCAATACATGATCCCATCCTCAGCAGTATACATACTTGCAAGAGTTGTTGCCAATCATGGACGGTGGCTCTGTTTTCTCGGATCATGGACATCATTCGTGGGATATTCTTGATATGCTTGAGATGACCTCGAAGTTCCTTGACAAGTGCCACTGTGTCGTTGGTAGAAAAGTGCGATATTGCCGTGTGACGATATTCCAGCACATTCAGATCCAATGTAGGTCGCTGAATCCATGATTGGAGGAGATGTTGGCCGATTGGCGTCACCGTATGGTTCAACAAACCTTGAAGAGGATCGAGGATATGAGAAATGATTGGTGGTGCATGGCCTATACATTCACTTACCAAACAATGAAAGGCTCTCTTTGTTCCTCTTTTGGTGGGTGTTGGGATGAACGTCTTTTTCAAAGATGCCGAGTACTCTAAAGAAGCAGAATTCTAATCAGCCTCATAATATAAAGAACGTGAACTTTGTTAACACGTATAGGCCATTGTTGTTATGTACCTGCGTGCTATATTGGACACGTGCATGTATTGATTGCTTTGAGATAATGAATAATCAACATGGTGATAGATGTAACCCCACTTCTCTCATAGGTACCTTGAAAATGATCGTAACGAAACTGGACGTAGTGCCAAGTCTTGAGGAGCCATCTCGTTTCCAATGGGTCGATTGGTATAGTCCTCCAACTTGTCGATGTATGTCAATAATGCGCCTGCACATCCAATCTACCGGCAAAAGAAATAAATACAATTGTCACGTAACAGCAAAAAGGTGTCACAACGACTCACCGAGACAATGCTGTCAAGGTTAATCATGCATTGAAGTTGCAGATTCGTTTTCCTTTTTCGGCCATCATAGGGGTCCTCACAATAAACATGGTGGTGGGTCGCATTGTCCGAGGCGGCTTCATTGTCGTCGTTGATTTGAGCAAACCATGAAATCAAAGAATATCGACCATGCTCATAGCCAAAGTCTTTTCCTTGCAGCTTTTCAACTTGGATCTCGCCTGAAATGGGGTTTTAGTGTCACCAATAGTAATCCATGATGGCCATATCACTTACCATCAATGCTCTGTACAAGAGATAGGATATCATCTGCATTATACTCAAGGAGGATGATTCTTGGGTTGATTTCTTGGATCACTGTATAATAATAAAGAAGAGGTTAAAAGGCAAGCCTATGTGTACACAAAAAGAAACCAAAGAAACGTACATTGTGTAGCAAAGTCTGCTGGCGAGCGTTCAATGACATCGTCCATGACATGCAACTCACGGTATTCCTGAGTATAGTATGCACATCCTAGTTTTCCACCTTTCCATTGTAGTGCCATGATCGACGACCCTCCGGATACTTGCACCATTCCTATTTCATCAGACTAACCTCATGCAGCAGCGATCAATAAGAATAGACCAAAATGAACCTCCCTTCCTATCAAAATGGACTCACCATGGACACGGATGTATGCGTAAAAGGTTGCATAGTGAATGCTGATTGTGGTTGAATCGATGTTGGTTGCTCATCATCATGGGTGTTCAATGGACTATGGGTGATGCGTTGACGCTTGATCGGATATTCGGACGAAGGTGACACAAGCTGCGCTTCATTATTACTAGCCGCATAGCGAGAAGAGGAACCCGATCGACTCATGCGTTTGACACTTGGCAGTGGGGCTGTATAAGCAGGTGCTGGTGGTGGTGCTGACATGGATGACTTTTGGTGAAAAGTGAGAGGAACCAGGATCGAAAATGTTGACGTGTCAGCTGAATTCCTTTGTATCCGTTTGGTGGCAGTAGTGAAAGGTGTTTGCCAAATCGAGACGGGCATCCAAAATATAATGCGTTTGCCACCTTCGAAACGTGACACGGCAGCTTTCCCTTGTTCTTCTTCCTCTTCCTTTACAATGGCTCATAACGAGAAATCTGCAGCTGACGATGGCACTCTTCATATGCGTGTGGAGAAATCCCTATCCGACGCGTTCGCCCTGTCCAACTATGTCACCATCGCCCCTGGTCAAGTCGATCCTTCAGAACATTACTTGCTCGTGAACAATGAGTTTGTCTTTACTGCAAGGTAGTCATCTCGATGGAGGAGAGAGAGAAAGAAAGAAGAGTTGACTCATATGGTTCTATAGAAATGATAATTCGATGCACAAGGGCGTACTTGGAACCAGCGCTATGCACCGCCGATGGGCTCAGTTGTCACTCAACGAAGAGGTTTCAGTGGTTCCTTATAACCCATTTGAAGAGAGCAACAGCGTATACTTGTCAAGCCTTAGAGTTGAAGTTGGCTTTCTTCGCAAGAGCGCTCAAATGGATGTCGATGACTTCGATACTGAAAAGATGGAGGAAGGATTTTCTTCGGTAAGGAAGGATCACCATAGTAAGAAGATCATGCGTGGGAGAGAGATCCACTAATGAATGAATGAACACGTGTGTCTACTATAGAGTTTCCACAATCAAATCTTTTCGATTGGCCAAATCCTCGTATTCGATTTCCGTGGTGTGAAGCTCTTATGCAAGATTGCCGATTTGGAAGTAGTGGATTTGGAGACTTTGAAAAAGGCTGCAAGAGGTGATATTGAACCTGAAGCCATGAATGGATCCCCTGCATCACGTGGTGTTTTAATGCGTCAGACTGCCATCCAATTTGGTAAAGCAAGTGAATCCACCATTCGTCTCAAAGGAGCCAAGAAATCGTGAGTTGATTGATGATGCTGCATGTATTTCGCATTGGAGGATACTAATGGTGAATGTTGTATGTAGTTCTACTGCCAAGGCATTGATCAAGGCTGATTTCAAGTTTGAGGATCTTGGTATTGGAGGTCTTGATAAGGAATTCAGCGATATCTTTCGACGTGCCTTTGCTTCTCGTATCTTTCCACCTTCGATTGTTGAAAAGCTTGGTGTACAGCACGTCAAGGGTCTCCTCTTGTATGGTCCTCCAGGCACAGGCAAAACCTTGATTGCTCGACAAATTGGTAAAATGTTGAATGCTCAGGAACCCAAGGTGGTTAGCGGTCCCGAAGTCTTGAGCAAGTTTGTCGGCCAAAGTGAAGAGAACGTGCGTAAGCTTTTTGCCGATGCTGAAGCAGAGTACAAGTCCAAGGGAGAGGAATCGAGCTTGCATATCATCATCTTTGATGAATTGGATGCCATTTGCAAACAACGTGGTAGTCGTGGTGATAGTAGCGGCGTCGGTGATTCGGTGGTCAACCAGCTTTTGGCAAAGGTAACAGGAATTGGGATCATGTCACGTGCAAGCATTGGATATTGATGTTCCTTTGTTCTTAGATGGATGGTGTGGATCAACTCAACAATATCCTTATCATTGGTATGACAAATCGCAAAGACATGATTGATGAAGCATTGTTGCGTCCAGGTAAGTCATTGTTATTGAAGGTATAATAGTATCAAGGGCGATGACTCATGCTCATACTACAGGTCGTCTTGAGGTACACATGGAAATTGGTTTACCTGATGAAGGTGGTCGTCTTCAAATCTTGAACATCCACACAAGCAAGGTACGTACTTTGTCCACGTGATGTCTCGAGATCCATGTGCTTATTATGTGTATATTCAAGATGCGTGAAAACGATATTTTGGATACAGACGTTTCATTGGAGGAGTTGGCAAACTTGACCAAGAACTACAGTGGTGCTGAGATTTCTGGTGTGGTCAAAGCTGCATCTTCGTATGCGTTTACTCGGCATACCAAGGTACAATTTTAATATTTTGGAAGGTACATGGATTGATGGGCTCATGTTGCTGCTATGTATGTAGGTTGGCACAGTCGCTGATGTTGCTCCTGATGTCGAGAATATGAAGGTCAATATGGAAGACTTTTTATCAGCCTTGCAAGAAGTCCCTCCATCCTTTGGTGTTTCTGAAACCGAACTTAAGCAATGTGTGCAAAATGGCGTCATCCCATTTGGAGAACACATCGAGGTACTATACTATGGCAACAACCTTTATTATGTTTACATGTCCACTCATACATGCTCTACAGCAAATCTTGGCCGATGGCAAATTGTATGTTGACCAAGTACGGGAATCGGATCGCACTCCCGTTGTCAGTGTATTGGTGCACGGACCTGCTGGAAGTGGCAAGACTGCATTGGCAGCAACCATCGCATTGGAAAGTGAATTCCCCTTCATCAAACTCATTTCCCCCGAATCCATGGTTGGTATGACTGAATCTGCCAAGATTGCAGAGATAAACAAGGTATGGTTCTATGATCCTTTGGTCTACGACATTTTCATTTACATGGCTATCTATCATAGATCTTCAACGATTCATACAAGTCGCCTGCCAGTGTTATCGTCATTGATAGTATTGAGCGTTTAGTGGGTAAGTGGACACTAAGTGGTTTATGACGATGATGTGCATCATGCTCAAAGGTAAATGCGTATCTTATTAGATTGGGTGCCTATTGGTCCAAGATTCTCCAACGCAGTACTCCAAGCGCTTCAAGTTTTGATCAAAAAGAAGCCCCCAAAAGTAAGCCATCACGTTGTTTCACACAAACACACACACCATCATCAATTGACTTATCCTTTGCCTATTAGAATCGTCGTCTTTTGATCATTGGCACAACGACAGAGCACAAAGTATTGGATGACATGGATATTGCCGATGCTTTTGATACCAAGATTTATATCTCTACTCTCACATCTTTGGCAGCTGTGGAGACCGTGTTGAAGGTGCGTCATACCCCTTTGGTGATAATACGGCTGATCATTAATACATCTTTGTGTATAGGAGCTTGGATTGTTCAGCGATCGTGAGAGGCAGCGTGCCATGTCGGTGTTGCATGATGCAGGCGTGGATGGCAAGATTTCCATTGGCATCAAGAAGCTGCTAATGATTACTGAAATGGCCCGACAAGATACCGACAAGGTTGAGAAATTCTGCAACACGATCCTTTCATTGTAGTGTTGTGGTATATATACATATACATACGTAGTGTTGTTCCATTTTTGTATAAAAACGACTACAGTAAATACTGATTGTGGATAACAAAAAGTGTCAAAATCATCGGCTGCTGCATATTTCAACATTTCAAAAAGGACGGACGCCATGCCTTCCCGGGCACGTTGATAAATCAGGTCCCCAGCGAGCATATAAAAAAGAGAACCATGTATACATTCTCGCTATGCATATATGTGGGCGATCACGCTTGAAGTGACTACCGCCACTACTACATGACCTCCATCATCATGGACAAAAAAAGAAAGCATCCAACATACATTGCTGGTGGTGATCGTATCTATTGCTGTAAAACATGTCATTCCCATTTGCTTTCTCAAAGAGACGTCATTTCTAGAGCCTTTCATGGAAGGGTAAGTGTACATAGCCATCAAGGGAAGTGTATCAGCACGCGAATAACACCAACATCATGATGTACCTTAGCATGGACCAGCTTACCTAGTGGATAGCTTGATCAACGTCTCGGCAGGCGTCAAGGAAGATCGCATGTTGCTTACTGGAATGCACACTGTGGCAGATGTCTCTTGCAATGTATGTGCCACAAAACTTGGTTGGAGATACTTAGAAGCGGCCGAAGAATCACAAAAGTACAAGGAAATGAAATACATTGTCGAGAAGGCCAAGATATCTAGGGAAACAATATGGCAGATACACGAATACATGCTGTAGTGTCCCCCTATTGTAATCATTAAAGCTCGTAAATTGATGTCATTTAAGCCCCATGTGATAGAAGAGTAGGGTAGTTGATATGATAGATGATGGTGTGCATGATTGGCTTAGGAATGAAATGACAGCTGGTACCTGCCTGCGTCAAAGAAATCCACGTCGTTTGGCTTTTAGCGTTAAACGTCCCTAGCAATGTCTCCCTATGATGGGCTAGGATACTTTACGCTATGCACGTATCATGCTAACAAGGTTTGCTACTACACATTGCTTGCCTCCTTTGTGCATGAACGGATGGCATCATCTCCCTTGCATGTTGCTCAATCAAATGTTGGCATTGAGCCACGACCCCTCGTTCAATTCTTGGCACAAACTTTGTAAACGCATTATCATTATTAGAATTCACAAGGAATCAAAGCTACTGTCACCTCTTGGCATGTGCAAAGCAACACTTTACAATATGAACATTGACACTCTATCACCGGCAGTTCCCGATTGGCCACATGACTTGATGTCAGTGGATCCACCAGCTTTATACATCCGCGGTTGGATTCCGCGGCAGATCCAATCATCCACCCTCATTTTGCTTCATTCATACATGTTGTAATAAGGTACATGAATAATATCGCATCATCCAAACGCATGAAATGGGGCTATAATAAGGATGATGGTGGAGACCTTAAACGCTTGACCTCATAATGTTAGCTGAAGTAATACATCTTTCTGGAAATCACAAACACACGTCAGGGCTTGTAGTACAGTTACACCAAGGCCAGGTATTGACACCATGCATGAAAGTAACGGCCCTTGCTTGAATAAGGATATCTGTGGATCCAATAACAACTTACAATTTGAATTCAGCACTACAGCAGCAACGAAGCCATTTATGCTTTGTATGACATGTTTGATCAAGAATGAGTCATTCCATATAGAGCAATCGCCGTACCACACGTGATTTCTGTAATGTTTAATAGGGTATGTGGGGATCAACAAGCATGGATTAATAAGCAGATCAGTGAATGCGAATGATCGCTGCATAGTGAAACTTCTCAAAAGAAACAGAAAAGGAGATCGAGATAAACATAGATGCATGATCACTATGATGGCGTCTTTTTTCCACGATGGTAAAATGTAAGTAGCACGTTGTTGTTGATTGGCATATGTGCGACACGGCAAGATCCGATATAGCATGCTGCTGCGGTTCATTCAAGGGGTACATACATTGTGAATTCAGGGATGGGAAAACAATGCACCGGTGAGGCTCATCATCATCATGGTAACGTACAAAGAGATGCTCTATCTTGGTAAGGTACGGTGCGAATTTTGCCGAGTGTGGATTGTAACACATCCATTTCTTTGGTAAGTTTGTATTGGTTTTCTCTTTAAAATGGTCGTGATCGTTTTGGTTTTCTTTTCCTTTTTCCACTTTATCAAGGAAACCAACCGATGGGATCATGTCTACGCATCACGAAACCCAACAACAACAAGCTCAAGAGCCACCATCGCGAACTTCTTCTAGTAGTCATGCATCCGAATTAAGCGATGATAGAACCACGCAGCATAACAATGACCAAGAAAAAGGGAGATTGGATAACAAGGAAGATGATTCCGATCCGAATGATGATCCACCTCCCGATGGTGGCTATGGCTGGTTTATTGTGCTAGCTACATTCCTCTCACTCTTTGCAGTTTTTGGGACAAACATCAGCTGGGGTATGTAAATCATGTGCTCTATTATTATGCTCTTTGACAAAGGCACAGCTATTTAATGTGGGCCTATTACTACAGGTGTCATGCAAGATTACTTTGAGCAAAACACGTTTGGTGAATCAGCAAGAGTGGATCTCAGCTTTGTCAGCACGCTGATGCTTATTGCTACCACGTCCGGAAGTTTGTTTAGTCGCATCTTTGAGATCGTCCTTGGTATGCGCTTTGCTTTCCTTCTTGGAAGTTTGCTCTATACGTGTGGATTAGTCGCTGCTGGATCTGCAACCGAGGTATGGTGGTGGTGGTGTTCAACCTTGATCTATACTCAACAATCGCTGATGCAAAATAATTTCACACGTTCGGATCTAGATTTGGCATTTGTACCTTGCCCTAGGTCTATGCAACGGTCTAGGTGATGCTATTATTTATGGGGTATGGTAACACCATCTTCAAAAGTCATCATCATGTATACCCCTTTTACTCACTTGACACTAGATCGGGATGCGTGTTACTCCACAATGGTTTACAAAAAAGAGGAGTACAGCCATGGCCATGGCTGCAAGTGCCACTGGATTGGGTGGTTTGGTAATTCCATTTATCATGACAGCCTGCAATGAAAAATTAGGTGCTTCATGGTATGTGTACAAGTACATAGGTGGAGTGATGCAATACTGAATGCCTACCTATAGGACATTCCGAATCATTGGTCTTGGTTTCCTTGCTTTCAATCTCACAGCATGTGCTTTGATGAAGGAAAGGGTGCCTGTACAATCCAAGCTGACAGGTGTGGGTGACTTTTTTCGACCTGTCCTTCTCAAAGATGTGAACTTTTCATTATGGGTCGCGGCAGCTGTCTTTCAGACCTTTTATTTATACATCCCACCTTTCTTCATACCTTGTAAGTTGAGCGAGTTGATATAACAACTGCTCTCCTCACACATGCTTGCTATAGCTTATGCCACATACATTGGCTTAACAGCACCACAAGGATCAGCGCTCGTTTCGGTTCTTTCAGCTACTAATTTTGCTGGTCGTATAGCAGCTGGGTAAGCTTGAAAAGCATTCCTGTCATCCCATACATGTCTTACATTTAAGCACGCTAGTATACTCGCTGACCGTATTGGATGCCTCAATGCTAATCTTATCTACGCCCTTGTGACATGCGTTATTTCTTTGGCTGTATGGACATTGGCGTATGACTATGGCACATTGATGGCTTACGCTGCGCTGTTTGGTTTCTTTGGCGGATCGTTTTATGCACTATGTAAGCCTAATCACTATAACAAAAACTTGTTTTCTTATGCGAAGATGATCTTTTGTAGGTGGTCCAATTACCGTATCAGTAGTCGGCTTAAAAAAGTACCCGTATGCATTTCCATTGCTGATGCTTACCAATATACCTGCTCTCTTTGGCCCGCCCATTGTGAGTGCGATTGAAAACGTATCCACTGCACAGCCATTTCTTACCTACAAGCTCTTTACGGGTCTCACGGCATTTGCATGTGCCGTTGTCACGATCATTCTACGTCTCCGTTTATCTCGAAAGCTCATCGCCAAAGTATAACGTGTTATTTTTTCCATGCTTTACATTAGACTTGTTTTGATTTCATTGTACGCTAGTCATTAAAACTTAATGCAGCAACGTTTGTTTGTTATATCGAAAAGGCAAAGTGCGTCTGATTTTGCTTTTATGTGTGTGTGACACATGTGTGATTACCTAATGCAACTGATGACAGCACACGTTTCACGCGCGTGGCCCCTTTGCAAAGTTTTTTAAAGTCGTCGGGCACGAATTGCTGTGTTTCTTTCGGTCCATAATTTTGGATACCGTGCGTGGAGAAGAGCATACTACAAGGCATAGGAAATTTTATCACATGGGTGGTACCTTTTACATTTTACTAAAAATGGTAGAAAGTATGAGCTGTCTAATGGATGGGAGGATGCAATGATAACGAAAATTATGTACAAGGAAAATTTTAAGCTAGGTTTGATCTTTTCATCGTCGTGAAGTAGTTGTAGCAGGAGGATGTTCAGGTTCATCATCAGCAAGATCAGGCACGTGGCGTCCATAGTTGATTCCACCTTCATTGGCTGCTGTGGGCAAGGGGGGTACTGGTGCTCCTCCATCATGATAATAACCATAGCCATCATAGCCTTGATCAGTGTAATAAGGTTGTTGTTGAGAGTAGTACCCTGTGGATGGTGTTGAATGACGTGGTGACGTTTCCTCATAGTAACCTCCTGCACTACCAGCACCACCAGAGGAGGCAGCTTGTGGTGTAAGATAAGGACCATAAGGATCAAGTTCTTCACCAGCCGTTTTGCTCACGGGTCTTAGTGGAGCCACCAAAGGACGTGCATTTGAACCAGCACCTGTACTTAGTGTACCATGGGATGACATGGGTTGATGAGAAGATGAAGGTGGTGGATAAACACCAGCAAATGGGTCGATATTAGCAGCTTGTTGCTTTTGCTTGCGATTTCTACGATATAAAAAGAAACCGGCCAACGCTTGTAAAAAAGAAGAATTACACGTTGAGAATGTATTTTTAGTCACATGGAACCGAACCAAGGTTATCAAGCAACAAAACAACTTACCTATCGCAGCAACACCTACCACACCACCAACAACACCACCTGCAATGGCACCTGCATTTGTAGATGATCCACCATCGCCTGTATGATTGCCTTGGTCAATGCCTGTTGGTTGCACAATCGAGTAGGAGGTTGATGTAATGGTAATGATATCCGTTCCCGAGGAAGTAATGGTTGTAACAGGAATAGGACTCGATGATGGCTGCTCGAAGGTAGATGAAGATGATAAAGTAGAAGATGAAGATGATGAAGAAGAAGAGGTGTTACTACTTTCTGATGTTGTAGTCGTGGTGGTCGATGGTCGACCACCAGTGGTAGTTACCCTTGAAGTGGTGGTTGTAGTGGTAGGTACCTCTGTAGTAGTAGTAGGTGATGGTGGCTCACTAGTAGTTGTAACAGGAGGAGGTACATCCGATGTTGTAGTCTCTGGAGGTGGTTCCGACGTTGTAGTTTCTGGTGGTGTATCCGATGTCGTTGTATCAGGTGGTGAAGATGACTCTGAGGATGTCGTTGTTGTTGTATCTGGAGGTGGTGGATCCGAAGATGTTGTTACAGGGGGCTATTCAAAAGGATGCGTATTAATTAATTGCATGTGTTTGATTGTCATCGATATAAACAAGGCCCTTACGTCTGTTGTTGTCGTCTCAGGAGGAGGTTCATCGCTTGTAGTAGATGGCGGGATATCGGTGGTACTACTCTCTGGTGGTGGTGGTTCTTCTGTTGTTGATGGTGGTGGTGCCTCTGTTGTAGTTGGAGAAGGATCCTCGGTTGTTGATGAAGGGGATGGATCAGGTGATGATGGCTCATCTGAAGAAGGTGGTGGGTCAACTATTGGGGATGACATGAGGAAAAAGGAAGAAAGAGGATAGGTAAAGAGAGACTCGCGGTAAAAACCTGCAAGAAGGCTTTCGCCGCTTGAACTTGGTTCTGTCGAGTTGGTCCGTGTAACACGCGTCATCCAAGATTACATATCCTTCTTCTTTGCCCGCGCGCTCTTTGTTTTCCATTTCTTAGTCAAACGTGTCCAAATTCACAACTACCCTTTTTTACATGCTTTTGATGATATTGTCTTTGAAAATCTTTATTTGAACAATGAAAATGATGGCCGCAGATAACCATGAGCCATCAATGACGCGTGTCTTTGTGATCCAACATCATTGTTCTAAGAATGGGCAAAAGAGAAACATGGCTGGTGCCACAGTGTTTGGTAAATGCTCAGCACAACAGCCCCTGTCTTGTGTCCCTATAGCTGATATCCTTCTGATAATCGATTTTAGATATGGTGTGTGTTATTACTTTAACGGATGTGCATGATATGATATTAAACATTGACGTGTGTGCTGCATGGTAACGTAACATTGTCTCATTGTCATTGGATGAACGTGTCCCAAGAATCTTGAATGAAAAGCAACCCGGAGATTTTTGCATTACACAAGCCCACAAAAAATCGCTATAGCGGGTACAAAAAATCCTTACTACTCCCCCCCCCATCTCCTTCCCCCAAGAAGCGAAGGCCATCGATTCGGTGTTAGTATTCCCGAAAGACAACTTGTTATCAACTCGACAAGTGATAGAGCTCTTTCATTGTGAGGCACAATACACAAAGGAACGAGTAATTAGAGGGATACAGGAACGTGGCATTGCTAACCTGAGCTTCCATATACATCCTATCAAACGCATCTTGAGTAACATCATTGGTGTATTCAGGATGATTGAATTCGATTTGCATGCGGCTGTACACTCTTTCAGAAAGTAAACCCACCCTTGGTTGGAAACAAGTACAGCCATCGGCAACACACGCGATGACAAGAACAAGATTGATGTTGCATAAAAATTAAACGCCCCGTTGCTAAGAATCTATTAAAGTACAAACCTTGGTATCCATGGATACAAAAGAGCAACCCAGGTACCGGGTTACTTTTCTATTCTTTTCACCGTAATGTTAATGACAATCAATTCTTGTATGAAAATGGGTGAGGCTGTGGCAGGCCTAAGCTATTGGTTGATATTGTTGGTGAGGAGCAATGCTTTTGCGATTAATTTAATCATCATTATCCCGAGTTAGCTGCATATATTACTATCATAATGAAGCGTGAAGTCTTTATGAGAACAGGGTTGATCAGCGTGCCTGAGAGTACCTTGTGTGAAAGTTTCAGGTTCGAGGTGGCAATCTTGTGGCCATAGCGTGGTGCCTACTATACGAACCCTACTTGGATACGTTTGCACCTTCTCATCCAAAATTCTCATAATGAAGTGCGGAGCCTTTATGACAACAGAGTTGATCAGCATGCCTGGGACTACCTTGTGTGAAGGTTTCAGGTTCGAGAGGGGCAATCTCAATATCAAGGTTTGATGTACAGTGTTCATGGATTTGTAGGGGAGCATCTGACAGGTCAACCTACTTAGAATTTCTAACTCTTCCACTGCCATCTTATTTCTTCTTCCTCCCCATTCTCAACTGTTGCCATATTCAAGTGTACAACTACCGCCTGCGAACAATCGTCCTGCTTCAACCCATCATGTCAATCTTACAACTCTCTTGATCCGATTGTCTTTGACTGAATGGCAAGTCCATGGCGTGTTCACAGCCTTCTTGTCACTCTTCTACAACACGCGAGTCTCTTGATACAACACGCTATCTTGTACACTCCTCTACCGCAACCAAACGTAACAACATTCATTCCAGCAGTTGCTATCAGCAAAGCCTTACTCCATTGTCTCAATCAACGTTCCTTACTTGCAACAACATGCCTTGCAGCGTTTTTACGTGAACAGCATAGCCATTGTATACCTGTGGATGATGCCATATCAGCTATCAACTACTACTTCCAATACAAGCACTCGTCACCTGGCTAAGCTGCGATAGGGAATGGCCAAGAAAGTGCTAGACCAACAGCCGGATGGGAAAAGAGGCATATCAGCAGCAATATTGGACTTACAATGGTTATGATGGATGGATGGATGGAATCAAGTGCAGTGATGAGAAATCCTGGAATGTCGCTTTGGTTACTTGGCGCGTCGTCGGCATGAACGATGGATTGTGTCACGTGGATACGGCTGAGGGTGATGATGGATTGGATGAGTTTGAGTAAAGGGCTTGCATATTTGACGAAAGGTGGTTTGCCTCCATGGATGATATTGGAATGTTGGAGTTAAGGCACGCACAGCAACTAGTTTGCAATCATGGATGAAAACGCTTATGACGGCAGCAACAAAGAAGAACACAATGATACCCGTTGATTTTATGTGGTCCACTGGTTGGCTTCTGGGATGAAAGGGAGGATAGAAATTTGGAGGTCGGAAAGCGAGATTCGGTTACCTGTATCATTGTATCGAGATTCTTTTGTTCCTTTGTCATATTACATTCGTTAATAAAGCTTCCTTGATCATATGATGAGAGACGATAGGCAGTGGCAATAACGGATTGTATACATGTTTAAATAAATGCCTGTATTTTCAAAGATAAAAAATCCATAGTAATGGTATAACAATAGTGCTTGTTACAGAAACTGGTCATTGTAAACTTGAATCATCACGTTTAAGAAAGAGTGAGCTCTGATACAATGTGGCATGAATACCTACATAGAACATCATTCAGCATGTGCTATCTTGTATGTATAATCTAATATGAGGAGTACGACGATACCTTTATCCACGAGCTAAAAAACGTGCTCCTGGTTTTGTGACGCCTCCTCATCTTGCTGAAAACCAAGAAGGGACAATTGTTGGTCAACGGAGATCATATACATTGCTCTAAAGAGCGTAGGTATGCATTTCCTCCCCATCTATGTACTATAGTGGCAATTTCATTTGGGAGACATTACTGTAAGTTGGATAGCAGTTGCTCATGTGCATGCACCCTGCGTATACTTCTCCAATTTCCGACATCGATGTTGTTGTTGAAGGTGAATGTTACTGCGCTGTTGATACCTCGAGATATGAAAAGGTACATGATGCATTTGGATCAATGAATCATACGAAAGTCTCTTACACTTACAACTAGCCATCCAATAGCTAAGAATGATCTCATTGAAATCTCCTTGTTTTGATATGCCTCGTCATCCATGTCAAAGGAGAGTTGTTTGGGAGACCGAAAAAAAGGGCGGACCTAAAGTTGTTGATAATGCATGACCCTGCGTATACTCGCCTCCGATTTCCAACCTCGATATTGTTGTTGTAGGTCGATGTTGCTGCACTGTTGCCCCCGAGAAAATGAAAGGTTACACGATGCATGAATCAGACCCCACTTTGATCACAAACAAGACCTCCTACACCTACAACTTCCAATCGCTATGATTGATCTCATTACAAACTCCTGATTTTCCTATCTATATGGATAGGGGCAATTGTATTCGAGAGACATTATAAAAGCGTGCCTGGTGGTTGTCGTCAACAAACAAATTCCGCACGAATCCCATTCCCATCATGAAGATCACTTGGCCCTGTTTCACGCTTCCTTTTGTACTTTTTTCCGCTCTTCATGGTGCAAACGCTGCTCCTACTGATCCAAATGACTTACTTGCTATGGGATTACCTCAACTGCTAGGGGATGCCGCGAATCCAGAATGCACATTGGAAGATTTACGATTAATGACGGCCTACATGGGCACTGATTTTGCTGACGCTGCTGGAGCTTGCATGCTTGGGGGAACACCAGGCCGGGGATCCTGCCCTCCAGGAGGATTAGCACAACTTGTCGAACAATATCCAAATCGTTTCGCAATGATTAAGGCCATGGCTGGCAATTGTGGTAAATCCAATCCATCTGGCTCGTCGCCGTCAATGCCTGGCACACCACCCACCAGATAGTCTCCCTTCTTGGCTCGCGCTTCAAAAAAGACACAAGACATAGAAACAGCCTGTTTGCTTCACCTTTTATTCATTTAATGGTAATAAATAGCCACTTGTTATTGCTGTGACCAACAACATCCAATTCCAAAATCAGCATTGTTAAGCCGGCGCTGCTTTGATTTGCAACAAACGTAAAGCTATGCAATGCTTATTAAAGAATCGTCATCAAAGTACATCCACTGGGCAAATCCCCCGCCATTTATGTGTCAGATGTTAACATCCAAAGATAACACCTACGCAGTGTTGTTGTAAATGAATGTTACTGCGCTGTTATTATCTCGAGATACGAAAAGTTACATGATGCGTTTGGATCAATGAATCATACAAAAAGCCTCTTACACCTACAACCATACAATAGCTATGGCTGATTTCATTGCAAATTCCTTGTTTTGATATCTCTCGTCATCCATGTCAGAGGATAGTTGTTTGGGAGACAAAAAAGGGGGCCCCAAAGTTGTTGACATGTTTTAGATAGCAGCACACATCATACAACTGATAATGTATGACGACCCTGCATATACTCGCCTCCAATTTCCAACCTCGAGTTGTTACAGGTGGAAGTTGCTGCGCTTGTTATCCCCCGAGAAATGAAAGGTTACATGATGCATGTATCAGGCCCCATCTTAATCACAAAGAAGACCTCCTCCTACACCTATACTGTACAACTTCCAATAGCTATGATTGATCTTATTACAAGTTCCTGATCACCCCATCTACATATGACTAGGGGAAATTACATTCTCGAGTCATTAAAAAGCATGCGTATCATGGCTGTTGCACATTCTCTGCAAATCCGATTTTCTATGAAAGTCACTTGACCCTGTTTCACACTTCCTTTTGTACTTTTTTCAGCTCTTCTCGGTGCAAGCGCGGATCCTATTAATCCAAATGTCAACGCTAAATTGAAATTCCTAAAGGCTGCTTGGGAGCTACCTAAAATGTTAGGAGAGGCCGCGAATCCAGAATGCACATTCGAAGATTATCTATTAATGGAGACCTTTTTGGATATTGTTTCTGATGGGGAAATTGGAGCCCGCCTTTTAACTGTGAAAACACCACACCACGACGCCTGCCCACCGGGAGGACTAAAAGAGCTTATCCAAAAATATCCACAAGAGTTTGCCATGGTCAAAGACATGATGGCCAATTGTGGTAAATCCAATTCACCTGGCTCAACGTCGTCAACGTCTAGCACACCACCAAAATAGTCTCTCTTCTTGGCTCGCGCTTCAAAAAAGGCACAAGACATAGAAACAGCCTGTTTGTTGTAGCTTTTATTCATTAATGGTTATAAAGATCCACTTGTTATTGCTGTGCCCAACAACATTATCCAATCCCGATATCAGCATTGTGGTTGTTCTCTGCTTTGATTTCCCACCAAACTTTATTGTGGTACAAAGCGGGGTTGTGTGTGTTGCCATGCAACGCTTATTAAGGAATGGTCATCAAAGTACACTGAGCAAATCCCTCGCCATTTATGTCGACTTCCAAATACAACATCTATCACTCTCTTCCAATTCACCCAAACATTGAAAACGTTTTTGATGGGTTATAATAAAATCTTTGTTGATGCTTGATTGAACATTATTTTGCTATGAATAGGTATAAGTAATGGGTCCAGCTATACAAGTCATGCATGATACTTACCGAATTGTAAATCCCAAGTACCCAAAAGTTTGCGTTGAAGAACCTGTCCCACGCTCAAACCAGGACTACCGTATGTCAATGGTGATAAAAAGATAAACATGCATAGTTGTAAAGTGATAATGCCGGCTGCCACCGCATACGATTTGGTTGCAGGATGTGCCAGCATAGCGAGTGGTTGGAATTGGCGATATTTTGTGCTTGTAGTTCCTTCGAGTGCTGATACGGGTGAATCGATGCCATCAATGAACATGAATTGGAAAACGGCACCCAACAAAAGATAATTGCAAGTCGCAGCTGGTAGATAATGATGTAAAAAGAGTGATCGACCCATGGCGAAAAACGGCAAGTAGTGGAATAGCCAAAGTAGCAAGAAGAATCCTCCTGATGAAAAGAAGCGATGTCGCAATGCTACATATTTGATAGCGTTAGTACCATGGATATCACCATCTCTTCCTTAACCACTTACGTTCATCAATAGGCTCAATGCCTCGTCGGCGTGCAAGAGTATCAGCGAGAGCCACACCAGCGTAAACTGCCACTGCACCAACCGATAGCCACCAACCAAAGATATTACCAGTCATATAGATTTGTTCACGTGTGCTGCTCTTTGACCAGTAGGAGATACCACGAATCAAGAATGGCCAAGAAATGGGGGTCGATTGGTATGGATGCGGCTTTGTCAATCCCGAGTTATGCTTGAACATGCGGAGTTGAAGCTCAATGAATTTACGCAGGAATGGCATTGTCTTGATCTCCTTTTTCTTGTTCATGTTGATCTCGGTAGCTAAGGATAAACGTGTGAGTCACTCGTACTTTATCCCTTGTCCTAATATGACACATACCATTCAATCCTTTAATCTCATGGGCTGTCCAGAAATTCGTGCGATCTTGCGTATTCTTATTTCCATTCACATCCTGCTGCTTCAAAGCCCAATCCGGCAAGCTCTTGTTTCGTGTCCATACTGCCACCTTGGTATCCATGTGTAGGAGCTTCACCGATTTCATGTGCGTGGACCAAATATTGCCATTGTTGTGATCATCCAAAATAACTTGAAACAATGTCTCATTGTATCTTGTATCTTGAGGAACAGTGGTGATCTCTTCGTTGGTGGACATCAATGGAGAAGCAACGTCGTGAGCTAACAAATTGGTGCCAGTGGCAAGATGCTCAAGCTGAATAACATCGCCATGTCGAACAGCTACACGCTTTCCATCCTCGGGAACATCCTTGGTTGGCTTGACACGCCACCAGCAATTTTCATCAGCTTCCTTGACACCAGTAACCTGTTGACCTGTTTTCCCAAGAGCGATATTAATAACACGCTTGGACTACCTTTACCAATAATAAACCTACCTTGACTGCTAATACGCCCATCTTCATATCGCAAAGGGTATCTCAGCTCATGAGAATGAAGGTACACCTCTGTGCCAGGATGATGGAGATTGATAACATCGTAGTAATGGATATCTATGGAGAACAAAAAAAGCTATGTTAGTTGTATCCTATATCCAAATTCTCCTTTTACTTACCCAACGATTTCATCTTGATGGCACTGTTCTTCAATGTTTCTTGGAACAAAGAGCTCATGAATGTATCTCCGGGTCCGGATTGATTCAGAATTGCAAAGTGGACGTAAAACCAAAAGAGGTACACGGCGGTGGGCAATGCGATCAAGCATAGTGCGCGTGCGTTGAAATGTTTCATGAAGTGTTTCTATCACGTTGTCAGTATTTCGCTTTGTCCATGGTAGAGATGCCAGCTTACCATTGTCAAACCACGCTTAATATCCATAAGATCCCATAGATCCACCAAGACACATACTCCAATTGTTGCCACAACGAATAATCCAACCATTTTGACACTATTAGAAATGATGTGTGAGATCATGCTTTGGGTATATCATATAGAGGACGCTTGTCGACATACCTGATTGTCATTGCCATTGTGAAACCTGTTGCAGCCAACCAAAACCACCATGGCCGAGTAAACTCTCTAATGATTATATCCAAGGTTAGCTACCTTGATCCTTCCTCAAATAGATGTGCATACTTACTGGTATCGGTATTTTCGAAACCGGATGTAGCTATACGCGGTGCAGAGCATATAGAATACCAGCATACTGTCAAGCATGATGAGACGATTCTGTGCAACGGCCGAATTATCTATGTGGATCATCAAATGAGTATAAAGGTGTCATTCATTGCCTATCGAATTCGTTCTTACCCAAGAGATACATGCTTGCTGTTAAGGTACATGTGAGAACAGCGTATCCAGATTCACGCATAATGTTGTACAACAGAACGACGCAAAGAACATTCAACGTAGCGGGGAGCGATCGTAAGCCAATGTACGGGACGTTGTTCTCGATATAGCTGTCGCCGATATTGGCAAAGTCAAAGTGGCCATCGTATCCAATCAACCAGCCCATACCAGCCAACATGAGCTTGGCAAGAGGAGGATGTACGTCGAAAAAGTAGGTACGCTTGAGATAAAAGCCTGCAAACTTGCCAAAATGAACCTCGTCAAACCTGATATCCATCATGGTGAGTGTCTTTTCACGTGTCTCATATATCCAACCACTCACTTACACGACTTCTGCAGGGTGCCATATCTTGTAAAAGGTAGTGATAATGCTCAACACAGTGACAGACGCCAATGCCATAGCATGTTGCTTGTTCCACTTTCCAAATCGTGGTGCGCGTAGAGAATGCAGTTCCTTTTTGGTCATCAGTCAATACAGCATACTTTTGACAGGTTGGAGAACGTGTTGATCCCACCTTTTTGTTGTCATCTGCTAATGTTGGTGATGGTATAGTATTCTCATTGTATGGTTCGTGTCCGCGCCTTTTTCGTAGTTGTGGATCGGCCATTGTGCGGTGCCTGATGGAGGAGGAAGTGGAGGGGAAGGAAGAGAACAAAGACGCTGGAAGGAAAAAGATGGTGTCACCAGCACTCAAAGTAATTTCATTCCAACAATCCCCAATGGCATGTAATGTAGCACATAGCCGATACATACACACATCCCATTCTTCAATAAAGAGACGGATATAGCTAAATAACCACTACTACAAAAATGCACATACTTGGAGGAGGCGATGTTTCCTTTTGTCCAATGATAACCAAAATTGTGAACGCATAGACATTATCATATGAGTACGCTGTGATGCATCACACACACACAGATGCTTTTGATCCATCATCATCATCACCGCACGTCTTGGCAACTTACACATGATCTTGCAGCAACACTGCATGAAGACAAAGAGCGCAATGAGGAGTAGTTGTCAACTAGGTGAGAGAAGAAATCATATGATTGACTATGCTGACTACAACAACAAGGCACTCAAATTATCGATTGATTTGCATAATACCATGACAATGGTGCATATGGAAAGATTTCATCACCCCACATTAGAGTCACATCAGCAGCTTTTCTTTTGAAGTTTCTAGTAGCTGCAGCTTACAAGTGGCGATTGTTTACCAAACACACCTATCTATAACCATTCAACACTCTGTTGTTGTTTTATTTTAGCAAGAGGAGAAAGATCTATAATCCAAAAATTGCATGCATGCATACCTGAGCAGTTGCGTTGCACATTTGGCTCCAACTTTGTCTCTCCTTTTCAATGCCATACCGCGTGTTTTGTCATTAACAACAACAATAATAAACTCACAATCTTGTCGATCCCCAATGCTCCGAGAATGTAACAGGTGGTGGAACAAATAGAGCCGATCCATATGTTTCTTGATGAGTATGCGATGGAATTGGAGGGGTATGGTGTGATGCCATGGGAGATGAGGGAAGGAAGGAGGGCCTTGTTATAATGGCATTATCAATTGCAAAGAGTGATGTATATGGTTGGGGGGTCCCCTTCATTGGGTCTCCTCAAGAATACACCCACATCCCATGTCCAACGCCACATTGGCATGCACCACACATCATTGTATGTATATGTAGACTTTCTCCCTTTTTGGCGGTGATACAGATGTACTGAGCCCCAGCCAAGGCTCGTTTTTTTCTCATCACGGATTACAAATGAACACTCTTGGGCGTTGCTGTTGCTGGCATTGTTGTTGTTGCTGTGACCAGGTTTTACTTTACGGGCCGTTGTAGCCGAGCTGACTAAAGAAGTATTTGCCCGGCATAAACAAAACTTTTTGTGTTTCAATGGGATGGTATGTTATGTTGATTGATGCTTCTTCTTCCCACATTATCAGTTTTTTAAAAAACAAGTCGAGATTGTAATGTGCAATGTACATGCAAATGCATGATTTGACCAAAAAAAGAAGGCCACATGGGCTCTTGTGATGAATGGGATCAGTGGCGTCGTAATCGACACAAATGACGTCGGACTCTATGATCTCGCTACATTGAAACAAGAGCACAGAGAAGCACTGGTGCATGATGCGTATGTCTTGGATGCGTAATCCATTATCAAGCGGATAAACTTCAGGATACCGTGGGTCATTCGGATCCACTTTTGCCTCTTGGCTAAAATCGGCATCGTCCTTCTGCAACGCCGCCCCCTGGGTTAACATGCATCCCGCTACATAATAGGCATCGTCAAACATGGGCTATTCATTTTCTTTTTGCTCTTATCTCTTTCACTTGTAACGCGATTTTTTTCTTACATGAACAACGTTTGCACCCGACCCAATTCGCAATCCAGCTTATCCACCAATTCAAGTACCCGCTCTGTATGGTCCAGGTTTTCTGGTCTCATCCATCGACGTCGACGACGTACAAGTAGTCAACGTCGTGAGTCTTATCATTCATCCACTTGCTCCACCGATACACCCACAGCTACCAGCACCACACCTAGTAGTAGCAGCAGTGATAACAACAGCGATTTCGACTTGGCGTCGTCTTCGGGTTCAATTCGTAGCGCATCCAAACCAAAGCGATACTCAACACCGGTTCAATTACGACATCATCGACAACAACAGCAAAAAGACGAATCCTTCCCTCCATTTTTTGCCATTCCCCCTTACAGCCCTACCTATTGTAAAGATAACGAGTTCCCTTATTCCAACTTTTATGTCAGACTACCTAATGGCGATTACATGGTACGCTATAGATCGGGGAATCGAGATATTCTCGGAACCGAAATCATTGCTGGCTGTATGATATGATCCCTCTTGCTCTCTTTCATCATCCAATTCATTTGCATTCTCCTCCTCCTCCTCATTCATCAAGCATTTTATACTTTCTACCTCTTCACTCGTTTTCTACTCGGCTTGTATACGTATATTTTTATAGTAGATCACGCTATTCCCTTTCAATCGTTCTCAGCATACAATTATAGGCTCTATCATTTCACATGTATCTGGCATATTTTGAAATTACAATACACCACCATGCACTTTTCACACACACACACACACACACACAACATGCTTTCTTAAAATGTTGATAATTTCTCAATGGACGATCTGCGTTTTAGAGAAGAATGAGGGAGATCCAAGGGGTGGTTGGTTTTAGGGGAGAACTAAAATGGAATATAGGAGAGCGAAGAGAAAACTTGGGAAGGAGATGACTACGAGGGATGCTGATGAGGAGCGAATAATAGCTCACAAACACAATTCACACACACTCACACAATGGAAACACTCCCACACACACACACGCAAATGTATGTACGCACGCACACAGAAACATATAAACAAATGTAAAAGACAATAAGTGGGGGAGGGAGAAAGAGGTAGAGAGAAAGAGAGATAGAAAGAAAAAGAGAGAGAAAGAGTAAAAGGCTTATGATGATAATGGTGATGACAATGATGATGCAGCAGTAGTAGTAGTTGTTGTTGTAGCAGTAGTTGTTGTAGTTGTTGATGGTCGACAAGCACAAACGGCCCATAATTTCATGTGCCAATTGTAATGTGTACATTCTTGAAAGTATCGCTCCAACACCATCGAGTACTCGTCTGGGTTCTTTAGTAGCCGTGGTGCCAAGAATGGCTTGATGGACCGCATTGCACTTTTCCACGAATACATCATCTCTCCTGCAATAGGGTCACTATCTTGGCCTAAAAGAGATACGATATTGATGTCAAAGTAAGTATGGAGAGGGAGAGAAAAGGCGTGAATGAGATCATTTACCAAATTGAATGACTCGCACTTGTTGCTGAACGTCTTGGAATTGTGCCTCGGATAGTAGCCTTTCCAATTTCGATGCTACGAAAGGATCTTGACCCCGCTCTTGCATTGCTCGATGAACTAGACGAAATTTTATCGTGCATAAAGGAAATCAAAATTCATGCAACCAAGGGCACACAAAAAAAAAGTTACTTACGTGTTGTCATGACAGCATCAATCAGGTTGGAATGACCTGCTTCCTATATAGAAGATAAAGAAAAAACAAATAAGCAAGATGTTGCATGACCAAGAAAAAGGGAGAGAGAGAGAGTAAAGAGATAGGGTTTGCATAGATGCATCTATCACATACGGTGAAATCGGATTCGACCAATTGTACTAAACCACCGGGTTTGAGGACGCGGTATATCTCATTGAGTACTGCAGGCCATTCTTTTGCTCTTAAAGCAACAATGAGTTGACGCATGTGTACGAAATCAAAGGTGTTGTCTTCATAAGGTAAGCCATCCAAGATGTTGCATAGCTGAAAAGTGACATTCTCGGGTCGTATCGTTGTTGGAAACATGTCAGCCATATCGATACCGGTTACGTGGGCGTTGGGATGTTCAATGGCCATTTCCTGCACGACCACAATGTTTCAGTTATTGACACGTGTGCACTTGAATACCAGCCAACCAGCCATTTTTTCTTCTTACCATAACCCATGAGCCTGAACCACAGCCAATGTCAAGTATGTTCGCATTCTGGGGCAATCGTTGTTCGACGTACGGCAAGATGTTGCTACATGATGAAAAGCCATTGAGTTGCTGTTGGTGTTGATGGTGGTGGTGGTGGGGGGGGGAATGTGAGATGACTGAGATGGAGACAACGCACCTTGAAAAGAGGGCTTTGATAGCAAAGTGTTCCTATAAAAGGTTTGAATAACAGGTAATGGATAAAGCGAGAGAGAGAGAGAAAGACAAGGGTTGGAGATAAAGTAACACACCGAATTTAATCGGTCCTGTTCTTCTTCGTCGCGTGGCAAGTAGTAAGAACTCGATTCGATGTTGTGGTATATTCGACCGTCGATATTTATTGTTGGTGATGTAGTCGTTTGGACTGAGGAAGGGATACTCGTGGTTTCGAGGCTGGGGTCACGATGATGTGCTGCTTTAGAAGGTTTTGCACCCATAGGAATAAAGAAAAAAAGAAAGAGTAAAGAAAAAGGGTCCTTTGTGTCCTATCCTCGCAAGCTGTCTTTTTCTTTCTCGTGACACGTTGCGCGACAGGTACCCAAGTTGACACTACTCCGTCGTTGATCTTTTCACAATAGGAGGGTCCCCACATAAAGAGAGAGAGAGACTCTGTGTGTGTGTGTGTGTGTATGTGTGTGTGTGTACGTGTGTAAAAGTGTGGAAAAAAGGATTCATCCCTTTTCTCTTTTTTTTTTTTACTAACCCTTTCTTTGCTTTATTTTCACTGGGTCCGTGTGCTTTCTTACTCTTATGCATTCTACTTTGAAAACTTCCCCCTTTTCTTTTTTGGCCCGTCATAAAACGCTGATTGAATCTATGCCGTTGCGTCGGTTTGGTTCTTGCTTATACCTGCCAAATTCATGTGTGTAACGAAAAAAACGAGTCCCGGCCACGCACGACCCTTCGCTATTAATAACGTTCTTTTTTCAAAAACAACATGTTGCAAGCTTCTTGGTTCGAGTCGCCTATCTTATCCGACAATCAATCCGAGAACAAGGAGAAAAAACTGGACAGCGTATGAGGAGCTTGTTTTATAATTAGGTGGTAACGCATCATTTGTTGATGGATCTCCTCCTCTCTTTTTTTTTTCCATTCTCTCTTTGTTGGTCACTTCTCTCCTGTTACTCCTTGCAAAAGTGGTGTGTGAAAGATGTTTTAGTAGTAGTCAAGGGAAAAAAAAGGAGCGAAAATCATCTTGCCCCATCTCGAGCTAGCCACAGATCACATTCAACCAATCTATATCCGCATCATCTGCTCACAAATACAGGGCCTGACATTTGTCCAATCCCAGGACTATTCCGATTGCCCCACTCAATTCACCTCCCCCCTTGTTCCCCAAAAGTATATCTCTTTTGTCAATTGGACATTGAAGTATATATATATGTTTGCGTGAAAGTGTGTGCGTGTGTATGTAGATAATATTTCAAATGAAATGCATAATGACGTGAAAATGAATTATTTCTTGCCCCTCTTCTTTCTTTGCTTTGCTTGGGATTCTAAAAAAGTGTGCAACATGATTTGAGTACCCAGAAATATTACCACCCAATCCCAGCCAATATTCGTCTTACCTTCAATGTACTTGGCATCCTCTTCATCATTGAAGCCGATAGTCTCCTCCTCTTGTTCTTGCTTGTTGTTCTTCTTCTTTGATCGTTTTGATGATGATAATGATGATGCATCTTCTTCCTCTTTACCGCTATCAAACTTGTTGCTGACTTTTTTGAATTTGGCGACAAAGAAACCATCCATGTTGTGTACGTGAGGATAGAATCGTCGGGTCATCTTAACAGTGGGATGGAAATTCTTGCCCCGGTATCTATGATGCGTGTAAATCAGATGAGCATTACTGCGATTACCCTCCCTCTCCTTCACTCTCTCCCTTTCATTCAAGATCACACTATGCCCATCTCTGTATAACATCCAAAAGGAGGCAAATAACACTTACGATGTGAAACCTTCACGACCAAAGTCAAGACCAGTGGACACAAGCTTAACATTGGGACGCTTGCTTAATGCATAGTTGACAACAGCTTCGTTCTCCTCCACCATTACGGAACATGTTGAGTATACAATGTAGCCACCGGTCTTTGATTTAGCATCCACCGAGTCGATAGCACTGAGGATGAGTTGTTTTTGCAAATGTGGAATCTCGATAAAGTCTTTTTCAGTCTTGTTGAGCTTGACACCAGGATCTTTGGAAATGACACCTGTGCCTGAACATGGGGCATCCAAAAGGACACGATCAAATCCACCAAGCACCTTTGGGAATTCACGACCATCATAGTTGCACACAACAGCGTTTCTCACACCCAAGCGATGAATGTTGGCGATTAAACTCTTGAGACGATCCTTGTTGGCATCATTGGCAAACACCATGCCTGTATTCTTTTGCAATGCGGCGATATAGGTCGTCTTGCCACCAGGTGCAGATGCCATATCAAGTACACGCTCGTTTTCTTGAGGTGCAAGGGCCATGACGGGCAAAAAGGAGGAAGCTGCCTGCAGCATATAGTGTCCAGCCAAGTATTCAGGCGTAGCACCAATAGGGACTTGTGAATTGAACACTTGCAAACCCACTTTGCTCCATTTGCCAATAGGATCAAGGTTGACACCACGGTTGATAAGAGCTTGAGCAAGGTCACGACGACGTGTACGAAGCGTGTTGGTACGAATCGTAACAGGACGTGGCACTTCGTTGGCTTCGAAAAACTCGATGGCTTCAGAGGCTGAGAACAAGTTGTAGAGCTTCTCGGCCAAAAAGTAGTTGTAACCATAGTATGCACAAATGTCTTTAAGAAGACGATCCACATATTCTTGACGTGACCTGAAAAAAGATAAATGTTGTCAATATCGCGTGTGTGGTATCCATGGCTACCATTATCCATCCTACTTACACATTGGGATCGCGTTGTGTCTTGAAGTTGTTGAGGATGTTCACAATCTCTTGGATACGTTGATTGACAACAGTGACATCAGCGACGGCTTCTTCTTCATCTTCAGGAAGGACAAAGTGGCTCGTTTCTTCAGTATCACCAGCAATGTTGGTTTGCATAGCAGCATCCATCAACTCTGCCTCGGCTTCAGCAGCTTCACGTGCCTTTCTTGCTTCAATCTTTCGAGATTTGCGTTCATCCAATCCTTGAAACTAATAACAACATGGTGTCAATCATTGTTACATACATTGCTCGTATGTTCCTTACCTCTGCAATATGCTCATCGTCCTCGTCTTCATCACTTTCTTCCTCCTCTTCCTCTTCCTCCTCTTCCTCTTCTTCTTCTTCGGAATCAGATCCAAGGAAACCCTTGCTGGACTTGGGGAAGATATCACCATTGTCGTCGGAAGCGAGATCATCCATATCAAACTCGTCGTCAAGTGGCTCGTCGTCTTCGTCATCGGTAGCAGGCTCCACATTGTCCCATAGATCGTCCTCGCCACCTTGGTTGGCAACTTCAGCAGCCAAGAACTCTTCCTCTTCCTCTTCATTGTCACTGGATTCTGGTTGCTGCTGCTGCTGCTTCTTCAAAGCCTTCTTGTTGTTGATCTTTTGCTTCTTGGGTTGTGCGATCTGCTCCTCCTGTTGACGCTTTCGCTTGATCTCGGCGCCCTTTTTCTTATTCTTGCCATTGGCTTTGGCATGCTTTGGTGGACCGTCCAAAGGAGCTGGAGGAGGTTGTTTGTTGCGTGCACGTCGTCCCATGGCTGATTGATCGTTTCGGTTCAAGAAGGGTCAACTTGACAACTCGGCTTGCCAAAAAAATTCGCTTGGTCGGGTATCCGGGCGAGCCAATGAAAGCTGCCACGCTGCTTTAATATCAGAGTTTGTGCTAATGACAAAGGGCATTGCAGGATTTTCATATCGAATGTAATGGTCATCCTCTCTCGCATTCAATACATGGTAACGCCATCCATCATCTTGACACACTATCAGATTGGTCATGATACTCAAGAAGCCTAGCTACCTTAATAGCCCATATCCATTATAGCTATAAACCAACCCCTATGATGCTCCAAACAACAATGTATGAAACCAAATCCAATTCTTCTATTAAAAAGTACAAATGAAGCCTAGACTTATATTATAACCAAGTGACCTTGAGAACTTCACGTTTAACTGTGCTGTCACTTTCAAACACGCGCTCTGCTACCAATTTGTCGCCATCCTCATCCTTGGTTTCCTGTAACAAGTTGCAGAATGGCAGCACACCACCACCTACACCAAAGTAAACAGTCTTTGCAGCCACATAGCTATATTCAAAGCAAGTAATAAGCACGCTATCCTCCACCTTTGATCTTCCTTAGACACTTACCAAACACCATCAGGCTTCTTCAAAGTCTTTTGGATGGTTTGTACAAGGGAAAGCAAGGCGTCTTGAGAATAAATGGTTTCCGAAGTAACAATCATGTCGTATTTGCAGCTAGCAATGGTCTAAAAAGTATACAACCTATCTTAGAGAATTGCAACCATCACTAGAAATCATGACCTACCGGTAAGCCACTCCAATCACCAACAAAGGCACGTGTGCGTTGACCTATACGTTGCAGCATGTCAGGTACGTGCTCGGTAGGTAACTCGGCTTCAGCATCACACGTGACATTTTCACCAATGATGCCATCCTTTTCATCGTCCTCGTCATTCTCTTCGTCTTCATCTTCGTTTTCCTTTTCACTTTCAGGAGCCTTTTCTTTCTCAGTTGATGTCTCTTCTTCATCTTCTGGTTGTTCATCCGTAGAAGCGTGTACTTGTAAGACGGTATTCAAGAGAATATTGGGCAACGTGATATACTGAATGACTTGTTCATTGTAATCCAAGACATCCACGTGATTGGTAGAATCATGCTGCAAGAGAAAGAGTGATGGTAATGCAGATCCACATCCAAGCTAAGCATAGCAATAGCATCGTTATCAGTCAACTAGTATCCCCATTTGCTTACTAAAAGGATTACCTCCAACACACGCTTGTTGCTGATTTGCTCCTTGGGCAATTTTGCCAAATATTCAGTAAGATCGAGAGAGCATTCCCAGGTCTTGAATCCACCTATGTTGAATATTAGCACGAGGATAAATCCACCAATCATCGAAACTCTACCTTCATAGACACCACGCACTAGATCACTATTGCTGTTCAAGTCCAACATGTTGACAATCTTTTTCTCTTCAGCATCCTCGTTGCCCAAAGTATCTTGCATAGCCATCTGGTATTTGACATCACCGAGAGCACGCTTATAGAGAGGTTGATTCACGTTGGGTATATGAAGAATGTCGGCTTGGATGGCGGATGGCAAGGTACAAGTCTATATCCATATATGAGAAGAAGGCTACGCTTGATTCCTCCATATCCAAAAGACATACTGTGATATCATATTCATAGCAAGGCGTCTTGTCAACAGCTTGTTGCTCTTCAAGTGATAGATCGTTGAGAGTCGAGTTGAGCTCGTTGCCTTGATCGATCTCCTCCAGATCCAGATCGTCACTCTGCCATTCGTCTTGACCCGTTAGCGCATGCGAGGTTTCTTTAAGGTCATGCTACACAATGCTTACCGTAAAGTTGAATTTGAAAGCCATGTTTGAACGTACGAGATCGCTCTTCCACCAGACCCGAAAAAAAGGAAACTCGGTCGGACTTTTGGAATTCCTTCCTTGACAACAATATCATAGCAACAGAAAGCACCAGCTTGTGCCTTACTACCAATCCCCACTCCCATCTTGCGTCTACCGCATCATGCAGTATAGAGTGAACAGCTGATTTTACATGAAAGCCTCCCCTTTATGTACATAATTCCTGATACTCATTGTCTTCCTCTTCTAATTTCGTCAACAATGAACCTATGCATATAAGTAATTATTGGCAAAGTCTTTAATCAGACCTCTATAATGAATGGCATACCTTTTATTTGATCCCTAAATGATTTGCTTCACCTTACAATGTAAAGCAAGTTGTTAAACAACCCCTAGCTCCACTACGACTTGATGGTCAACGTACCAAGCTTATCCAATGTCACTCAACCACCATCCTATCATCCTCATCATAGCAAAATGGATGTGTTCATCAAGTTTTATTCTTTGATAGGACCAAGAGTAAGGTGACATTCTACGATATGGTCATGTGCTTGTGGCTGGCAACAATCATTCACGGGTTGCTCTTGCAGAAAGCTCTCTTTTGTATCATGTCCGCTGTTGTCTTTCGTGATCTCAAGACGATCCCCACGCCTTCTGGTTGGACACCCGAAGTGAAGTACATTGACAAGTTGCTATGGTCACCGAAAATACCTCCTGAAGTGCGCATGAGCTTTGAGCCCAAGGTGCCCAAGAATGCCGATGCAGTACAAAGCCCCCGTTTCCTTGCCGACAATGTCAATGTGCGTGGTACTCAATTCGCAGGCATCAAAGAACAACGACGCAATGTCAAGATCAAGCGTATCACGGATCCCAAACATCCATGCTGTGGTGCTTATGGGTTGTTTGCTGCTCAGACCTTACAGCCACGCCAGTTGATCCTCGATTACTTGGGTGTTGTAGAATACAAGACGTATGATCCAACGTCCGACTATGTCCTCCGCTTAGGCACTGATTTATCGGTGGATGCTGCAAAGTATGGAAACGAAGCACGGTTTTGTAATGATTTTCGTGGCGTTGGACCAGGTCCCAATGTGTGCTTTTTAAACTACATGGATGAACGAACACGGCAAGTGCGTGTGGGTATCTTTGTGCTTGGTAACAGCAAGATCAAAAAGGGAGAAGAATTGGTAAGTAGAGCTTGAAACTTTATTGATGAAGTGTGGGATGTTAAACATGGAAAACTATCCTGTAGCTCGTGACTTATGGCAAATCATTCTGGACAAAGCGAGGCATGGATATCCATCAACAAAATCATTCACAACGACGATAGGACTATACCATACTATAAATCATCCTTTATTTAATTGCATATACATTAAAATGTAACACCCAATTCATCTGCAACCTTTCGATACAATGGCAAATAATGGACCATGGGAGCAATACCATCCCTAAATGCATGATATGAGCATTCATCCTCTTCCTAAATGTCCCGTGTAATACGTACTTCATATCCTTCAATCGTTTTACCCTTTGTTGCATATCATTACGATGGCGTTGTGCTTCTCGTTCACGTTCACGTTCCACTTTGACTTGCTGGGTCGATTGCTCCGTTGCCACGCGTGGTAGTTCATTTCGTGTTTGTCGGGGCTTGTCAGAATCCAATACTTCTTTCAACAAGTCAAGCTCACGCTGAATTTCTTGCTGCATCTGGTCATCTTGCATAGATCGAGCATGTTCCAATTTGGATAGCAACACAGCTTGTTCCATGGATGCATTGATCGTACGACCCGCCACCTCCTGCTTCCGCTTGATCATTTCAGAGACTTCCTTGTCACTCAAAACATACGTGGCCGCCTTTTCAATGTCTTTTGCCTTGTGTTCAACTTCTTCAATATCAGGAAGAGTCACGTGTTCAGCTTCAAGCGTATTGATGAATCGAGTGTATTCTTGCTATAAAAGATATGGATGAATAACAATGATTGATCCAAATCCCATTCATTATTACCTGAGAAAGGCTGTGATTGGAAACAATATCCATAGTAAATGCTCGCTCAGCACTTCCATGTTTCAATAAAAGAGCCTTTTTGCATGTCGTGCTTTCTGAAATCTTGTATGTCTTGTGCCAATCCACGATATCTGATATATATACCACCTTATTAGACTCGTCCTCTTTGAATGAACCATCCAACAACTTACCAATGACTTTGCAAAGTCGATATACCGAAGATCGTGTCTTGCTATCATCTCCAATGTAAATACGGACATAAGCATCTAATCAAATCATTCATCCGTCAATTCAAATGTCCGTCATGCATGAATAGGCCATGCTCACCTGTCACTGTTCGATCGAAATAGGGCGCATATAACCATTTCTCCAATTGATAGCGTCGCAAAACAATAGACTGCATTTCTTCCAATGTCGGCGTTCGCTTCTTTGCCTGATTCAAAAAGACGACGTTAGCCTTCGGCTATCCTTCTTTCATCCCACAATCCATGATTACCTTTGTCTCAGCATAGTATTCATCATCTTCCTCGATTTCACTTGCTTCTCCTGCACTCTCATCACTGTATCGTGTACGTTTGCGTTCAGGCGTGGGTGATC
This sequence comes from Lichtheimia ornata, assembly GCF_029851405.1. Taxonomy (NCBI): domain Eukaryota; kingdom Fungi; phylum Mucoromycota; class Mucoromycetes; order Mucorales; family Lichtheimiaceae; genus Lichtheimia; species Lichtheimia ornata. Next base: position 332,323 of record NW_026695323.1, read on the forward strand.
GTCGGCCACGCTTGGATCGACTCTTGTGCTTTTCCTCTCGACGTCGAGTAAGTTCATTCAGTGCTCGTGATGTGCCGCTTCCTTTTGCTCGTGTGGATCCTAGACAGCAAAAGAGTTATTCTAGTGGCATAGCGTATACTCGTAGGATATTTACGTCGTGTGGTATCTTCTCGTCGGCCGTCATTCAACAACTTGCGCACTTCAAGGCGTTCAAGGTTGCGTTGTCGTTCTTCGGAACGTTCACTCAAAATGCGTTCACGCTCCACTTCAGGAAGAGCCAGCAATCTGATCCACGGAAGAGTGAGTTGTGGTGGTAGTAGTAGTAGTACAAGTGTTGATTGAAAGAGACATACCGTCGTCGATCTTCCTCATCTTTGTACAAGTCGGGACCATATTCGTCAATACCATCGTCGTCGTCATCCGATCGTGCACCACCGCCATTGTCAACAAGCTCGAGAATCAAGTCGTCGATTTCTTTGCTCATGGGTCGTGAAAAAGGATAAGGGAAGGAGTAAAAAAGTATCTCCACCGCAAACCAGCCAGTGCATGTACATGAGCGATTTGAGAAGGCGACGACAGCGACGACGACTCCCGTGACTTTGCAGTAGTAGTGGTACCTCTCCAATCCACATCTTTTATGCAACCTGTCATCGTTCAATACACTTTCCTATATCCAAACACAGCCACAATCATACTATAAATACTGTTCTATAACATCATTGAGGATCCAAGGCTATGTGTGTGTGATGGTGTCACTATTGACTGATGTGGGCGAGTGGATGTTGCTGGGGGGCGGTATTCGAAAAGCAGGCTATAAAAGGGATGGGGTGTAAGTAATCATAATTCAAGGCACAAACCAATGTGGAGAAACAGACTTTTACTGGTTCTTTCGCTCATCGGTGCTATCTTTGCTGTGGGGGTGATGGTAAGAAGCTCTCCTTCCAAGACATATACAACTGCTCACTCGTACTTTAAACAGTCGTCCGACTATGTTACTTATCATCCTGGTAACCTCCCCTTGATTATCACGGCTCCTCATGGTGGCTATTTGAAACCAAACGACATCCCAGACCGCAAGCCAAAAAACAAGACCGTGTTGATAGGTGACATGTATACAACCGATATTGCCTTTGCTATCAGTGACGCAGTGGCAGATCAGTGTCATGGCGCTAGACCCCATGTGGTTGTGTTTCATGTATCTCGGCGTAAAGTCGACGCCAATCGTCCTATTGAATCAGGCACCGATTCGCCACAAGGTCAAGCTGCTTGGAAGGTGAGTGAGATGATGGATGGATAACACACAAACAAATGGATGCTAATGATGATGATGACAACCTTAGGAATTCCATCAAGCTATTCAGGATGCAGTTGACCACGTGATGGCGAACTATGAGCATGGTTTGATTTTAGACATCCATGGTAGGTACATGCATACGTGTATATGTTCATTCTTTTACAAGATGATTCATGCTACCGTTTATGTAGGACAAGCACATCCCCACGAAAGAGTTGAGTTGGGTTACTTGCTTTACAAATCGGAACTCATGCGACTTGATGATAATGATGAAGCTATGGATGAAGCAGTAAAAAGGAATTCCTCGATCCAAGCGTTGGCAAAACGTGTGGCGTCCTCCTTTCCGCCTCATGAATTATTGCGAGGAAACGGATCATTCGGCGACCTATTAGAGAGATCACCATCATCATCAAACAGTGTCGTTCGCACCATGCCATCTCCCTCCCATCCTTATCCCTATTCGGAAGAACGCTATTATCGAGGAGGTTACATTACTCAAAGATACCACACACCCAATAACATGGACGCCATCCAGCTTGAATTGCCCAAGCACTTGAGATTCACAAAACAAGGACGGGATACCATCACGATGGCCATTGCTGATGCTGCATGCTACATGTTGGAGACATACTATACACAACAACCATCACAAAAACAACGACAACAACAGCAACGATGGATAAGCGCAAAGTTGTAATATACATAGTGATATACAAATAAAACCTGCATGCTTCACATGACCCATACACAACACTGTACCACGTGTTTCATATTAGCGCGCCACCATGGGAAAGATGAAATCAAGGGGAGGTGCATATGGGTCACACACGTTGCATTTTGGAGGAACTTCAAAGATGATATCTTGTGTACAAGGCTATGCAAGTTTATATATCGTTTTACTTATGACACACTATGTAAAAAAAAAAGGAGAGAGGAGGGTGGATGGGTGGGGTGAGGTGAGGTGAGAGGACTTTTTTAAGGATGAGGAGGTGGTATATGCAAACCGGTTGTGTCGTGAGTTGATGGATGACCCAAAAACACAGACCAGTCTGTTGTCCACGGGTACGATGGATGATGATGTTGTGGCGTTGTTGTGGTTGTGGTTGTGGATGCGTTAAGAGGAGCGTTAAAAGTGGATGCAGTTGTGGTCGTCGTCGCCGCCGTTGTTGTCGTTGTCGTCGTCGTGGAGGGTGGTAATGGATGATGAGGAAGTGGTGGATAGGTATTATGTTGCAAAGCTTGTGGGGCTATATACTGCTCAGGATGATGATGATAAAAGTTCATTGATAGCTGAGCCGTTTCGGGTTGTGGTAAAAAGCAAGGTGTGTTTGAATGTTGACCCATGATAGATGCTGCTACATCAGGACGAATATCAGGTGTGATGCCACCCAACACACTGCAATTGACCATTCTTTGCTCAAACACATGATTGGATTTTGGATATTCCTCATCGGCAACAGGTTGTGGTGGTTGCTCTGGTGATGGTAGAGGTGGTGGTGCTGTTGCTGCTGTAGCCATTTGTGAACGTCGCTTATTACGTGCATGACCATTGGATGGTGCTGAGGGTGTTGATAACTCGTTCACGGTGATAAGCATTTGAATAATTTCAATCGCTCGTGGTGCAGAACACAAATGCTCATGTGATTGGAGTAACGACAATGATTGCACAAGTGCTTCTTGCCTTTGTGATGACGCACGATCTTGTAATGTGTTGGAAAGGTGTACTAGTGAGGATTGGAACATGGCGTAGACAAAGCATGTAGGAAGACATAGCGCCATGTTGGGTTCAATGCCTGCTGTGGTGCTGCCATGTTGTCGTAAAATAGCTGAAATGTTGTCTGCTGCTTCAGTGCAAGCCTTACGAGACTCGGCGACGATTGATTGTAGATCTGGGAACTGAGCTGGTGATAATTGGATAAAGGGTCTGTGGAGCAAAAGCACAATGGTATTGTAAAACACTTGCAGATGAGCTAAAGCATGTATGGTTAGTAGCTGTTTTTGCGTCAATGCAATCGAGATTTTATATATATATGGGCTTACCTTTCTGGGAGGGTGGTATCGTGACACCATCTTGAGCTTCATCCAAAGATGCACGCCAATTCTTAAGTCGTCGATCAAAGACCACAAGAATGGTAGGATCATCAAGCCCAGCATTACAATTGGATCGTTTTGCTTTTGGTGCGTAAAGGGCTTTGAGAACACGACCCAGAATCTCAGATAATCTGATAAGTAATAAAAAGGGGCGATAAACAGGTTCACCGGTTGGCCCAGCATCCGTGACGCGATAAGGGGATGGCATATCGGTATCAAAATCACGATCGAGAATCGTCAATGGTTTGCCAGCACGAGCTCCCATCCATCGATCAAGTACATAGCAAGCATAAAAGACACGATGTCGTACTTCAATTTCGGATGGAGGTAAACGCCAACCTTGACAAGAGCGATGCAAACCCAAATCCTGAGCCATGCGAATAGCTGTTCCCAAAGTAAACCATTGAACGGATTCGACGTCATGACCAGCGCCATCATCCATGTCGAGATAAAGCGTCATCAATAAACCCGCTTGCACATGGCACAGCCGTGACCGGAGTGCGTCTCGTAATCGTTTCATCACCTTCCTAAAGTAGAGGTCGGCAAACTGGTCGGCCTCCTTCTCTTGGAAATGTTGAGCGGCGTATCGAAAAGAAAGAGCAAGCATGGCTTGAACCAACACAGCCGGTGGTGATGGACTACGCGTGCGATATTGTTGCATAAACTTGGATTCATTGATGATAGGTAAAAATGGATGAAGATGTGTAAAGAAACTATGGGCAACAACAACAACAATGAGAATAAGGTTTATACTTTACACAAGGGCTCATATAGATATGTATGTATCCCACACTTACAGTCCAATCATTTTGTCCGACATTTGCTTCGTGGGTGTTTTACTCGTAGGTCCTGCTGCTGCTGATGCAGGGTGGTGGTGGGAACGGCCCTGGTCAAATATAGCTGAGCGCATCGATAACCCAACGTCGACAAGTCGTGTGTCCACCTTATTGCCACCTTCACTCGTACGCACAATCATTAGCTCATCTTGCGCCATCATCTTGAGCACCAAATCGTCTCGTCCAGGCCAACGAATGAAGGGCTTGCTTTTGAAAATGTCGTGATCAACAAGTTGTAACCCTGCAGAGTGTCCCGTGTATTTGATCGAGTCGTAATCCTTGGTTACTGTAATATCATGCACGCTATTGGTACTATTCGCTTGGTTGTCATCGTCATCATCATCGTCATCGTCATCGTCTGAAGAAGAATCTGAAACGGCTGATGGTGAAGCGGGTGGTGGCATATGGTCGCGTGGGTCGTATTGAAAGTCGCATTGCTCAAGTTGCTTTATGGATGATTGAGTTAAAGATACAAGCAATCGCTCCATCTTTTTGCATCGTTTTTCAAGATTGTCGACATATCTACAATAAAGGGCATGTGAGTTTGCAATGCATGTTTAAAAGTAAGGGTGGCTGCATGTAGTATACATACACACTTGGTGGACCTCGTTTCTTACGAACGGTCTGGAATTCACAAGTATATCCCCACTATTAATAAAGAGAAAAAATTTATCGGATGAGCGAGTCTATTTCAATGAAAAGGAAACCCATTGCAATCGTATTTACAGCTCGACAATTTGAACAAGGAATTGAATGATCAGCGTCGCATCGAGACTTTCGTTTCCTGCAGAAATCACAGCTGCGTTTGGCACGAGTACGTTTTAGAGGTGTTGTTGATGATAGGGTCGATGGTGATGGTGTTGGGGTGGGCGGATTGTGGATATGGTTATGCAAGTGGTGGCTGGTTGTTGTCGTTGATGATGCTGGAGAATACTGCAAGCTATTCATTTAAACATGGAAGGAGTTTTTATAAAAAAAGGTGTCCAAAACAAGAAAAAGGAATCTCAAGAAAGAAAAGGCCTCATTTATAAAACACACTACACAGGTATAAAAACCACGTGCCCTGAGTTTTGCCATATTTGCGATATTTCATTGGATAAGAGCAAATTTCAGTGGGCTGTCTTTGAACTCTGGTGTCGCTCGGACCGTTTTCTCATTACTGCGCACATCTGTCATCGTCGCTGCAGGGAATCAATGACACTAGTGGACATAAACAGGTTTCAGCTACCATGTACATGTATACACATTTCCCATATATGTACTTACCCGAGCATTTTGATGTTTTCCTCCCTGTATTGATTGATCTCGTCATGCAATCGATTATTCTCGTTAAAGATTTCCTCCATCTTGGACGCTTGCTCTTTTAGTTTTGTCTGTTACACAATTAACAACATTTGTGTGTGTGAGAAAAATGCAACTTTGCTTCCCCCTCCCCCCCGTGGCACCCATAAATACCTCACTGCTCTCCACATCATCCTCAAGCCACCTGTTCTCCATCTCCTTGGACTTCAATTGTGCTTCTAATTGTCGCATCTTCTCTTCCATCTCGGCAATCTTGGTTCTATTCGCTTGATGCAACTTTTCCAAATCCTTTTGCTGTGTGCTGGTCACCGTCCTTAATCGATATGAAAAGTCTTCAAGCTCCTTGTCCTTCAAATCAAGCATCTTTTGATGACTTTGGTGCAACACTCGCAATTCTTTTTGATGCTGCGTGGCCACCGATTGCAAACGTTGTTCGAATTCAGCAGCTGCTTGTTGTGAATTACCATGCTCGGCATTTCTAGCCATAGCCAATCGTAATCGTTCTTCCACCTCTTCAATTTCTTTGTCCTTTGCACTGATCATCTTTTCAAACGAGATCTTCATGGCACGCAACTCTTCTTCTCGATCACCTGAAGATTGCTGTCGTCTCAATTCATCATCCACTCGTTTCATTTCTTCGTCTCGGCGTTTGGATCGCTCACGCTCAGTTTCAACTTGCTCTTGTAATGATGCCATATCCTCCTTATGTTTACGCTCCGCTGCTTCCAATTTGGCTTGCAATGTTTGAATGGCCTCGTTGTGTCTGTTTTCCACTTCCATGGCTCTGTTCTTGGACGACTATATCAGGTGACATGTGTCAGTGATGATGAATCTTTTTTTTCTCTCTTGTGGAACCAATAAGACTTACTTCAGCTTCAGCTGCAAAGTTCTCAGATTCCGATTGAGCCGCTTGCAGTTGCTGTTTCAGAGCATCCATCGCCTGAGCGTGATGAGATTTCAATGTTTCAGTATCAGCCGCGTGTTTGTCATTGAGTGCCTGGATCTCTTGTTTGTGCTTCTCGCCCAATTCATTCCATGCTGCTTCAATGTCCTTTTGTGCATTCGACTCGATCTCTTCACGTATTCTCGTATATTCGCTTTCATGATGTGCATCCACATCACCCAGCTTATCCTTGTAGCTCTGCTCAAGTGCAGCTTGTGCCTTGCTGGTCTCTTCACGGAATGATGCATATTCTTGCTCAAGGTGTTGTTTGGCAGTCGAATGCTCAACGATCAAACTCTCAACCTTTTGCTGATGCTCTTGTTCCAATTGTTGTTTGGCACTTGAATGCTCTGATAACAAGCTGTCAATCTTTTGCTGATGCTTTTGCTCGATCTCTTGGATGGCAGAAGAATGCTCAGCAGCCAAGGCCTCAATCTCTTTTTGATGCTCTTGCTTCAACAATGCCTGAGGATGACAATGATAAGTTATCAAGCAGTAATAATAGTAGAGATTCCCATGCCTCATACCTTTGCATCTTCGATCTTCTTACTAGCCTCTTCACGAGCTTTGACACCAGCTTGTTCAAGTGCCGAGGCATGCTCTTGGTGCAACTTGTCAACTGCAGCAACATGCTCCTGCTTGGTCATTTCCAATTGTGCTTCATATTCAGCTCGGATGGATGCCTACATGATCATGAATTGAGTACCTATCACCCATTTTAACTTTTGCTTTTTTTATCCTTTACCTGTGCCTTTTCCATTGCCTCATTAGCGTCACCATTGGATTGGATACTTGCTTGCAAATCAGCCACAGCAGTTGCATGTGTCTCCTTCAACTTGGCCAATGCATCGGAATGCTGCTTATCACGATCTTCAAGCATTTGCTGGTGATCTTGTCGAAGCTTGCTTTCCAGCTGTAGAATGGCTTCCTCATGTGCTTTTTTCAATTGAGCTTCCAAATCGGTCATTGCATCAGCGTGGGTTTGCTTAAGGCTCTCGATCGCTTGTTGATGTGCATCGTCTCGTTCACGAAGCGCTTGCTGATGAGCTTCCTCACGTTCACGCATCTCATCCGCATAACGTTGATCTTGTGCAACCTTGGCTTCCAATTCGGCAATGGCAGCTGCTTGTGCTGCTTCAAGCTCGCTCTTTTGTTGTTGATGATCCTGTTCTTGTTGGCGCATCTTTTCCTCTTGAGCTTGTAATTCAGCAGCATGCTTTTCTTTCAGGTCGGAAAGCTCTTTTTGCAATTGCTCGGTTGCTTCACTCTGAACAGCCTTTTTTAATCCCTCTTTAGTAAACAATGCTCGCATAATAAAAAGTGTTCATAGTTACCTGAGAAGTACGATGCGTGTCTTCAACAGCATTGGCATATTCCTCCTTGATCTTTTTCACCTCTTCTTGATGAGCCTTGATTTGAGACTGCAATTCCTCTTCTCGCTTCTTCAACTCGTCTTGATGGGATTGGACTAGGGCATCACGTTCCTTGTCGCGATCAAGAGTATACTGCATTTGAGCCTCCTTCATCTTTGATTCATGCTCCTTGGTCAATTGGGCCAACTCAGCAGCGTGTAAATCTTTCAACGCAGCCTGCATAGTGATACGTCAGCCATTACGCCAAATCAACCCTCTAAAAAAGTAGATACAAACCTCAACTTCCTTTTTGATATCATCCAAACTGCCCTTGTGGTTGTTTGACAAATGATCCAATTCCTCCTTGTGCTTGTCAGCGAGCTCCTTTTGCTGATCTGCATGTTTGCTGATATCCTCTTCCAATTGCTCCACACGTAATCGATGATGCTCTTGCAATTGTTCCATGGCTTGTTGATGACCAGCAGCAAGTTGTTCCATCTTTTGCTCCAATTCAGCACGAATTTTGGCTTCAGCTTCGGTGCGTTCGGCTGTGATTTGCTTGATTTGACTCTCATGCTTTTGGGCTTGTTCTTGCAATGCAGCATCAATTTGATCCTTGGCTGAATCCGTTGCTGATGCGGTAGCCGATGCAAGTTTTTCATCCAATGCTGCAGCATGTTTCTTTTCAAGATCAGCCAATTGCTTGTTATGCTCCTCAAGTAAACGAGTCTACCACCAAGAATGTGCCGTCAGCTAATATGCACACACACATACATCCACGTGCATATGCATGCATATGACACCGCGCCCCAATGTTTACCTTTTCAAGTTCCTTTTCCTGCTCAATGCGATGCTCGTATTCATCCATCAATGCTTGCTTCTCCTTGGCAGCAGCCGCTTGAAGTGCTTCATTCTCCTCTGCAACAGCACGCTTCTCAGCTTCCAACTTGTCCAGCAATGCTTCAAAATCACTCTTGGATGCAGCAAGATCTTGTTCAAACTTTTGTTGACATGCAGCCTAATAAAATGAATAGCTATATCAGTCACCATCCCATGTTGATCATTGTATCCCACATACCTCAATACTGGATCGAGCCTCTTCTACAGCTGATACACTCACAGCCTTGCGTACATCTTCCAGCTGCTTTTCATGAGATTCGGTGATGGATTGCAATCGGGAATTGTGCGACTGCTGCAATGCTGAGATTTCGGCCTAATGCGAGATTTTGTTTATATACATGCACATCACATGGGAGGATGCCCTTTCAACTTACCCTGAACGATTGGGTAATCTCATCCAATTTGCGCTTTTGCTCCACCTCCATAGCTTCATTATGATCCTGCAACTCTTTCAATGCCTTTTCATGTTCTGCACGTAGCTCAGCGAGTTGATTCTCATAGGATTCTTTCAATTCGGCGGCTTCTTTCTTTGCTGCCTAGATGTACAAAATAGGTGTGTGTTAATATACCTCTCTCTTTCACCCCTTCTTCTCTTCTTATTACCTCTAATTGTTCTTTCAACTCCAAGGTTTCAGTCTCAGTTGCCTTTTCGGTATCAGCATTTCCAGATGTTGCCTCATACTTTTCACGCAAATCCTTCAGCTCAGATTCATATTGTGCTTTGAGAGACTCTGTTTGCTCGGCATGTTGCTGATTGATTTGATTTGTCAAGCTGGTCAAACGTGTTTGATGTGACTTGTGCATTTCCTATAAAGAATGGATCAATCATCCTACCTCTCATATCTACACACACACACACACAAAATATCTTCTCTTACCTGAATATTGTCTCTCATCTCATCCATGTCATTCTTGAGCTTGGCAATCTCCTTTTCCTTTTCACGAATCTGAGTTTGCATAGCATCCTTTTCTCCTTCCAACTTGGTGCGTAGCTTTTCAGTGTTGTCTCGCAACCGTTCTTCAAGGGCTTCCTGCTCACGTGTAGCTGCTGCACGTTCCTCTTCATGCTCGCTACGGATTTGAGCCACCTGAGCATCAGCAGCTTCTTTGGCGTCCTGAAGTTGTTTTTCAAGTTGTTCAATCTCAGCCTTGAGTGCTTCGATGGATACATCAGGTGTAGGTGTAGGCGTTTCGGGTGCTGCTGCTGTTGTTGTGCTAGCTTCATCTTTTTGATCTTCTACTCCATCTACATCCTCATCCTCAGCTGCTGATGCTGGTGTTACCGATTTCTCCGCTGCGCTCTTTTGCTGCTCATCAAGTGATGCCTCCACCTCACTCAACTTGGCCTTAAGCTCATTCAAATCCGTTTCCTTGGCATCCAGCTGTTGTTGCTTTTCTTCCAATGATGCTTTAAGTTCCTCATTCTATATAAAATATAAAAATAGGTTACTAATGATTGGGGTAATGTAAAATGACATGTGATCTCATACATACCTTGGCACGAAGTACCTTGAGCTCGGCCACAGCTTCGGAAGGTTTGATCCCATTGGCGGTGGATGTCGTAGTACGAACAACGGATGGTTTGCGTGTGGCAGTGGTTGGGGAAGCAGGGGTGACCGATGTGCGCCTAGCAGCCGAAGTAGTTGAAGCAGTAGGTGAAGTGGTTTTGCGTAATGTTGACGAGGTTGATGAGGTTGATGTCTTGCTAAGAGTACTGCTTGTGCGACTGATTGGTGTTTTAGTGGGTCGAGAAGTGAGCGGGGTACGTGTTGAAGAGGCACTCGTTGTGGTTGAGCGAACAGAGGAACGAGTTGTGCTGGTGCTTGTGGTGGATCCGTCAGCATTACTCTTAGCCATGCGTGATGCCGTGCTGGCAGTTGCACGTGAAGCTGTTGAAGGTGTTCTTGTTACTCCTGTAACAGAGGGAGTTCTTGTGGCTCGTGTGGTGGAAGTGGTGGTGGTTCCTGAAGCTCCTCTTGTGGCGGGTACCTTGGAAGGACGTGGCGGGGTAGCAGCAGTAGTAGTAGTGCTGCTCACACCAGCAGCTGCCAGTGAAGACACTCTCGGCTTTCGAGTTGTTGTTGTTGAAGTACCCTCTGTCATGATAAGTAGAATACAAGCCAAAAAGGGTAAAGAAAGAAAAGAGTGGAAAGAAGAAAGGCAGCTGCACCTGACGGGTGATCCTATTTTTTTAGCTCTTTTATCCATTGCAACACAACAACAGCACATACGCACACTTTGAGTTACCCCAGCACCAATGGCATCTGCTCCCCCCACCGACAAGTAACGACGACAACGCTTATTATCACCATCCGTTGCTAGGATACTAGATCTTGAATGTCATAAGCATAGAATAAAACAAAAAGTCAGTAGCTGAAATATTACTTTGATCGCTCCCCTTTTCTCTCTCTCTCTCTCTCTTTCCATCCATGGGTAAAAAACAAAGTCAACGTTCTCAACAACAACAACAAGGTCCTCTCATCCAGCGCATACCAACAAAGAAACCACCAACACAAGATGACATTGCAGAGAGTGAAAAGATGAGGCTCATGCAGCAAGCTGGTTTGTTGGAGAAGGTGAAGAAACGCGAAGCCGAGATCGCAGCAGAGAACATTGGCACAGCAGTGTACATTTGGCAGGCCATCTTCATGTCCATTCCCTTTGGTTTATTGGTGGGCGCTTTTGATGTTACTGTCAAGGTTCAATACAGCGAGCCATGGAATTATACCGAGTTGTTCATTCGTTCCTGCAAGGCTATGCCAGGTAACAGCCAAAGAGGAGGGTTGCATAATATATGTGATACTGAAACCTATCGTATCGTATTAGCTTTATTCCCATTCATCTATATCACCAATCGACACAGGAACAGCCGATGGATGCAAGCAATCATGGCTATTGGATCAACTGTTGTGGGTGCCTTTTTACTATACACATTACGCAACACGCCATCATTGGGACAAATGGCAAGAGCGCCAGGTCTAGCAACGATTTGGATTTACTTTATCATTCAATTGGATCTTTTACCAGCCGTCATCACTCTCCTTCTAGTAGCATTGTATTGGTACTTTGGATTAAGAGACAAATAAATCATTTATTTATGCATGCGAGTGTAATAATATGCAGTAAAAATACTAATAGCCAGTGCACTGACAAAGAATGATGATGATGATGATAATGATCGGTTTGGCCTTTGAGAGCCGTTATCTTTGGATCCTTGGATGAGAGTGGGTATCAACTTTCCTTGTTCAGAAAGTTCTTGGATTTCATCAAAGACGCCAATATTGAGTTCAAATGATCGGATGGCTTCTTTCACAATCAGATCTGCAACACAAAAAAAAAGCGTAAGGTGACACGCTGTTGTCCCATGACCAAAGGTTAAACGTACCTCGTGTCTTTTGAGTAACAAGCACTGTATCGAGCCTTTCACGATATTCATTCTTGAATGCGTTTTGGTTGCCAATATTGTTAAAGGCATAAAATGCCAATCCTTGGTCTGAATCCCATTCGCCATCCGTTTCGGATAATCCCAACACGTGCTTCTTGAGTCGCTTCGCTAAAATTTGACCGCCACTGAGATCACCCAGATATCTGGAATAGCTATGTGCTACCAACAAAGCAGGCTCCATTTCACATGCTTGTTCCATGGCATTAACGTATTCCTTTACAGCAGGTGTCATTGTTGACGGGTCAATTACTTGGGCCAACTTGTCCTTGCCATAATAGTATTCCAAATCTGCATGAAACACTGAATCAGTAAATGCCACTTCAATATGAGGAAGACATTCCCTTTTACCTTTCAAAAGGGCTTTCGATCGCATGAGTTCATATGGAAAGTAAATGGCCTTGATGGCTGGCGTGTCCTTGTGCTTTTCCAAAAGCCGTTCTAAGGTGCTGCTTGTTGTTAGACTCATGCATGGCGCCATTTGACAAGCACATAAATACATACTCGTAAACAAAATACAGCGAGGTGATGTAGCGGCCATACTCGTTACGATTGATCTCTCCTTTGATAAATCGCCTACCATAATCATCCATAATCAGCGCCTTTCTTTTACATATGACCTTGAACTTACTTTGTAAAGACGCTATTTTCAGCAGCCTTGTGGGCTTCCTTTGTACCTTCACGCATGGCTGCTGCTAATTGGGGGTCTTTTAAAAAGTCATCATTGTGGCTTTCAAATACAGGGAATTGATGATGAGCATGTGCAAGTGTGGCGGTGTCAACTGCAACGGTAGACATGGTTTTTGAGAGAGTAAAAAAGAAGATGAAGCGTTATCCGATCGATTGGATACAGGCTTGTACATAATTTAAAGGGTGGTCGTTTTTGAGTTATCTGATCAAATATCAAGATCTTGATAAGAAGCCCCGCTGACGGATGACCACGTCCTACATCACTCCACCTTATACCAACCCATCTCAGCATGCTTCCGATTTCGGGGAACATTACCGTTTGTATCACTACAATGCTATACTATATTGCAGAATGGATGTTATTCTAAAACACGAATAACATCATGCCATTCCTATGTACCGAACATCACGATGGACATCAGCTGTGGTGGCAGATGCAGTTTGTTTCGAGGACAATGAGACTGATCTATCATGTAGAATTCGAATTGGGCCGTGTATGGTATCTCGCTTTGCTCTACTATAAAGGTTTGCCATAAGCAGAATCTTATAGTATCCTGCTGTTGCTGAGTGTATACAAAACGCTACCATTCATTAGTATCTCGGGATTGCACAGTCATCACACTTGGTGTCTTTGTGAGAACAAAGGGTCTTTAATGAAAAACAATGGATGCTTGTTTCTAGCTACTTTGCCATTGTCGTCTTCATCCATCGTACATAGTCGCCGTCGTCATGGCAACCATCAAGGCACCAAATAGGAAAGAACGGGATCTTGAACACTTCCTTTTAGGCGCCAACGAAATGTGGGATTTGATCAAGCAACATCATCTTGCCAAGAGAAGGGTCAATCATGTGTGTTTTGTGCCATTGTCGTAAACATCGTAGTAATCATCATCCTCAACCGTTATCCTCGTCTATAAATATAGAATAGCCACATCAATAGATCTGATATTGGAAAGATGATGTTCACTAAACCTCGTTCTTTTGTAGAAGAAAGCAATTGGCAGGCGTCACATAGCCAAATCACGGTTCAATCCATGGCAAGGGGAAGGTTATCACTTTTGTAGTTGCCGGGCCGTACTTGCTCTCACCTATCCTCTCTAAAAAAAGAATGATCCGCCAGATTTCCAATCCGCATAGAGTAGCCACCAACATGTATCACGAGAAGGGCCTGTCTTGTGCACTGATGATGTCAAATGGTCAAAAGGTACAGGCTGGGACTTGAACCCAAAGAGGTGATGATGATGCCCCAAGTTGCATTGCCTGACCGAAGAACCCTATTCAATTCATTATTAGCACACACGTACAATAAAACGCCTCTTTTCGTTGTTTGTTTCATTGTACTTACCTTTTCCATATACACAAGGACCCGTTGTTGTTGGTTACTGGAAACCGAAGACCATGGTGTAGGATAGTTGAGCCGAAACAAAACGCCAAACCAGCCAACGTCTTGAAACCAAACTTGCCCTCTATACAAGCTGACGCGTCAATGGAACCAATTCGGCTGCAACATTGGACTCTGAATGTACCTGTTGACACCAAGCGTAGAGCGGGAATAGGCAACGAGCAAAAGGAAGCAACAATATCGCCATGGCAACCACCAACCACCAACCACGCTCATTCCTCAGCACTTGGACACACTCACTCCCTGACAATGCATGTTCAGAACTACATTAATACCTCACAGCCAACAAGAGCACTTTTTTATAATACATTACCTTGATCGAGATGTCGTGACTGGAATAAGGAAAGGTGGGAGAAAACGAAGAGAAGCTTTGTCTCAAATCGTGGAGCTGCTGTCCCCCAAGTTTAAATCCCCCTACTGCTATTACACCGAGACCACTCAATGACCCCATACACACACCATCCACCCATCGTCATCATCACCCTCACGATAGACAATAGGTACACGTAAATAAAAGAAATGATCCTCACGTATAGCAAAAGGGTGTGTGCCATTTTACACTTTACATGATAATGATGATCCAACAACAGCCATTACCTTACTGCCAGGTTAGCTCGAATCAAGAAAGTTGAAGGATGGGGATGATGGGCTGGAGCAGGACAATCGTTCGTATGCATTGGATTGGGCAACAATGGAGAATGGGAGGACTAGGTTATTAGCTGGCATTGTGAACTATTCCTAATAGCGTACAAGAATCATGCATCGCCTGTGCTGAATAACTCAAGTTACACAAACACGCCCTCTGCATCTTTGGCTCTATCAGGGCCTAGCCATTTGGCATTGAACAAAGACCACTTGTCATATAGCATCAGGCACACAACATGAAGTTGCCTGTATCTCCGAACTTTACAATGAAACGTGTGGTTTTTATTAGAGCAATGTGCTCGGCTTGGCCAACAGCACCTTGTGTGAAAGTTTCACGATCAAGCTTGCCAATCCCAGATTTCGCAATGTCCTTTTAAGCCAAACTGGATCTGGGGGTCGACCTTGCCTCTTCGACGACGACGACCAAAAATATTTTTGGGCTAGTTGCGACATTGAACGTGAAACTTTCACACAAGGTGCTGTTGGCCAAGCCAAACCCATTGCTCTATTCCAAAACCCACGTTTTCGTGCTAAGTTTGGAGACTACAGGCACGCTTTTATGTTTAATAAGCGTGATGCTATATGAGTGGTCTTCGTTCATGTCAAGTCGCTGGACCCTGGCGGAAAGATGCTGGAAATTCTTTGTGTAACTCAGCTACTGCACATGACTGGAAGGATGGAAGGATGATACTGTATACTATTGACAATATCCCATACATTGCGAGCTAACAGCCATTTCTTCACAATAGCCACTGTTGCCCATTCTACCGACAGTGGAACGGTGCTCCTGCTTCAGACAATCATTTCCATGATTGGAAATCCAGCAGTTGCTATTCGCTCCATTGTCTCAAACAACGTTCACAATCTTGTCACTCTACTACAACACACCTCTTGCACCCTCCTCTGCCACCAAGCAAGGTCTTATCACATTGCCTCAAGTTACTTGCAGCAACTTGCTTTGGAAAATACGGATTCCAATGGATGGGGTGCCATATCAGCTATCAAGTACACGGCAATACAAGCAATCTTCACCTGGTTGAGCTGCAATGGAAAATGACCAAGAAGAGATAGACCGACAGAGGGTGGAAAAGGAAGCATGTCTGCAGCAATATTGGTGATGATGGATGGATGGAATCAAGTGCAGGTGATGAGAGATCCTGGAATGTTGCTTTGGTTACTTGGCGCGTCGTCCGCAAGAACGACCACATGGATACGGTTGAGGATGATGGTGGATTGGATGGAATTGCTTAGATCTTTGACGAAAGGTGTTGTTCAGCCACGGATGATGTTGGCGTACTCGATTCGATGTATGCAGCAGCTATTTTGCAATCATGAATGAAGGATGATTATGACGGCAGCAACCATGAATACAATGACACAATGACCCCTGTTGTCTCTATGTGAACCACCCCGTTTCTCACTCAATTCTCAATGCTTCCCCTCTACCATATTTACTTGATAGTCATCTTCATATGCTATTCTTCGACGTTATCATTGAATGAAAATGGGATTCAACGTAATGTTTGGGGTATCATACTATCAGGTCATATGTGCAAGATGTGAATCACTTGGCGGGTTTCTGGATTAAAAGGGGGAACCTGAAAGAGAGATTGGTGGATCATTTACATCATTGGGTCGAGATGCTTTTGTTTTGTCACAGCACTGTTACATTCACCAAAACCTCCTAGTTCACAGCCGATAGTTGAAAGATAGTGAGGGTCCCAGAATGCTTGTATTGCAAGGATTCGAGTGTGATGCTTCCCAACAAAGTGTTCTTTATAGAAGCTTGATACAATGCGGCGCCAGTACATGAACACACCATGCTTGCCTATTTCATAACGCTATCGTATTCAACCTTGTATAAGAACGAACCATTCTATCCAGGGCATATTATAGCCGGACATTACTATGGGTATAGGGGAAATGATGCATTATGCACTCTCCACCAATAGGATCAACCCTTCAAGTCGCGTCCCCTTGAGGCTTTGTGACACAAACAAGTGCTTCTGCATCTTTGACTCTATCAGGATTTAGTCACTTTACAATGAACATTGTGAAGTAGGTGGACCCTGGCAGAGCAAAAGATGCAGAGGGTCGTGTTTGTGTTACTGGGTTAAAAAGTCCGGACCTCAGGGACGATGCATGACAGGTACGCAACCCTCACTTTTATGTCATACATTGCCAGCTAATAGCCGCTTTTGTGCATTCCCAACTTTTGTGCATCTATTGTAGGTGGACGATGCTCCTGCTCTAGACATTCATTTCCATGATTAAAGTAGGTTGATCCGAGCTGATTTGGTTGAGTTACGCTCACACAAGGTTACATCGGTTGAGCTACATCGAGCGTGCTTTATGTCCAGAGTGATGTAATCTCTCTTTGACCGCAGCTCAGTCAAATCAGCTCGGATCAACCTACTTTAATCATGGAAATGAATGTCTAGAGCAGGAGCATCGTTCCCATGCAGTGGATCTCGCAACAATGATGATTGGATAAAAGTGGCCATTAGCTAGCAATACATGCCTGTTCCTAGATGGTCCATAAAGTAATTATACATTGACCCTTCATTCATGCAAACGTAGCTGTGTTACACAACACGACGCTCTGCATCTTTTGCTCTGCCAGGGTCCAGCTAGTCGACAAGAACAAAGACCACTTCCCATATAGCATCACGCTTATAAACATAAAGGTGCCTGTATCTCCAAACTTTACAATAAAACGTGGGGTTTTGAATAGAGCAATGTGCTCGGCTTGGCCAACAGCACCTTGTGTGAAAGTTTCACGTTCAATGTCGCAAACAGCCCAAAAAATATTTTTTGGTCGTCGTCGTCGAAGAGGTCGACCCCCAGATCCAGTTTGGCTGGTGGCGACATTGCGAAATCTGGGATCGCCCACGATGAACTTCATACTTTGACACAAGATTCCTTTGACCCCGACGAGCACGTTGATCTATTAAAGAGCCCACGTTTGATTGTAAAGTTTAGAGATACAGGCGTCTTTAGGTTTCTACTATGATGTAAGCTTGATGCTATATAAAAAGAGGTTTTTGTTCATTGTCAAGTAGCTATCATAGAGCCAAAGATGCAGAGGAACTCGCTTGTGTAACAAATCCAGGGGCAGGTCTTGAAGGATCCACTTACCACGTTATTGGCGGAGACTGCATGATGACCCCTCGCTCTTTAGTGCGAAGGAGGTGTAGAGAGTGCAAACACATACAACTTTGCCGTTTGAGCTGAGGATCCAATTACTCAAACTCTACAATAAGGCATCGTGTAATCCTAGTCTAGACTCAACATTCTTTCCAAAGGGTAAAGACACAGCGTCAATGGTAACGCAGCGAAGAATACGTGCATCATCATTCGATTGTGTCTGCGTTATCATCGCAAACGAGGCACAATCATCCGATCTTCCTGTATAGTATTACTGGATGTTGATAAGACAATTGTATGGAAGGATAATAAAGACCAGCACCTTCATCGCGTCCCTTACATAATACATACTACATTCATCTCAAACAATCGACGAGTGTGAAATAAAGGATCACCAATGAGCTTACATGTCCTATGTATGTAGCTCGTTTGCGAAGCTGCTTGTGAGTATGCGAGAGTTTTCTAGTAGACTATTAGGAGCTTGCGTTCTCATTTTGACCTTTACATCGTTTTATTGTATGAACTTCACTTCCTTGGATTCCACCCTAATTGTTATTCCTGTCTGTGGGTCATGTGTCATTGGCTTTGATAGCATCTTTTCCGCCTTCGAGACGTGTCCTGTGTTTAGTTTATTTGCAGCAAATCATTGTATACGTGTGTTAGGATCGATGCTCTCTTTTGTAACATGGGGATGGGGTCCAACTCGTAGTGTATCATCATGTGTACAGGTACAATTTCATGTCAATCAAGATGTCAACTAGCATGTTGTGCAACATGCAAAACTTTATTCTGTGTACGATGCATAGCTACAGATCCATGTTGGTGATGGGTGACGGGGATGAGTGGCGGGTAGTGTAAAGGGTGAAAAGTCCAACTGAGCTAGGATCGGCGCAACACGGCGGCCTCTTCTTTGTGCCACTTTCAGTAAGCCTCTCAAGATGGCCACCATTCCGGACAACAACTTGCATCCCTATTATCCACGAACAGCAGAGATTCCTGGTTACATTCCCAATGCGTTACCAATGCCACTGTTGTTGGGTGCGGTCTTGATCGCCATGGGAACCATTGTCAAAGCATCGTTCTTTGCGGCACGCTTCAAATCCAAAAGCCTTCAAGAGTCCTTACGCTTTACATGGTTCACGCTGTGCACAACGTTGCACTGTGGTTTTGAAGCCTATTGGATCTATCATCATCGATCTATCGCAAGTCGCACGGATTTCTTTGCTGAGCTCTGGAAGGAATATGCACATGGAGACTCAAGATACCTTACTCATGATGAATTACTACTTGCCCTCGAGACGATCACAGTGGTAAGTGTGGATCCAAAGATCATACAACAATTCTATTTACAATGTATCTTCTTCTTCAGTGTATATGGGGTCCACTTTGTTTCATGGCAGCTCGTGCGATATGGAAGCAATCACCACAACAGTATCTATGGCAATTAATGGCATCCATGGCTCATTTGTTCAGCACAGTACTCTACTTTGTGATGGATTGGCCACAAGGATTTCCAAACTGTGATCCTCATCCATTATACTTTTGGATCTACTTTGTCGCCTTCAATTCCCCCTGGTTGATTGTAAGTCCTTTTGTGTGTGTATGTGTAGGATTGGATATCGCCTCCAATAGCTGATTCCTTTTTTCAGGTTCCTGCATTACTATTCAAACAAAGCCTTCATGCCATCTCCTCTGCTCTACATGCATCATACCCCAAAGCTCAAAAAGAGGAATGAAAGGATACGACTTTCCAAGGATACTAGCGACACTCTAATGATGAAAAGTATCAGTATGGAGGATTAATAATAACAACTAATGAATAAAAGTGTCATCGTTCGGATACAACTTTTCGTATGCATATGCAGGTAAAATGTTGTTAGATGCGGTAGGAAGATGCTGTTGTTGCATCAACCCAGTAGGACAACAATGACATCTTGAAGAACGTAAACTTTCCATGGATATAGTACATAGAGTAATCTACCAATGTGCAATGATAGGGAATTTAGGAAAGTGATCGTCCCTGATCTGGGTGATATGATCTCCAGCTTTCAATCTGAAACAAAATATGCAAAATCAATCTGCGCCACTTTTACCCCGAGTGAGTGATGCATAATAACCTGCCAGCCGCATGCAGAAACCGGAATACCCTGAAATGACGACAAGTCTCATTATTCGTATCAATGAACCCTATCAATGAATAGGTTTGTCAAGGGAAATGAGCTCATTGTGAATGAAAGCCAACAGCAACCGATAGCTCATATGACTAGAGACGAGATGCGGGTTGTAAGTTGTGTGCTGTATTTCGTAACACGTTGCACTAGAACGAGGAATCTCAAAAAAGTCAGGTTCAGCTTTGATGTGTGTTTTTCGTGCTCTCACTTTTTTTCTTTGTCCCCCGCTTTTTTTTCCTTTCCTTACTCTCTCTCTTTTCTCTTTCCCTTATCTAACGCGGCTATGACACAAACGACCGCCATTCAACAGCCATTACTCGAAACCATGCAACCTTGCATTCGTGCCGACACCCACTCTCATCAAGAGTTGACATCAGCGCGCGATTCACTGTCATCACCGTTCTTGCCTGACCCAACTGAGAAATTAAAGCTCGACGCTCTCGTGGAACGTTTCGAGATGCAAGGCACACAGCCATCCACCTTCCAGGTACCAAACAAACAACAACAACACCATCACCATGCTGCTTTATTGACCATTCTACTTTTATAAAGACACTCGAAGAAGAGCTTATTACATGCATCCAAAATCACAGTGCAGCGTTTAAATCCAACGCCGATCATCTTGCCTGGATTCGACGACAAGTTGAAGATGGTGATTTTTGGGCTTGTGCCATCAATGACATGCCAACCACAGCTACCAAGCTTCCTCACATTTTGATCAGCAAGATCGTCCATGGCAACGGTATCCCAGCCATCATTCGAGGTGTGGTATGGCAAGCATTGTGCCAAACATCTTCCGAGATGGTGTCCATCTATGATCAGCTGCGTATGACTCCTTCGCCTTACGAGAACATAATTCGACGCATGCACTCGGATGATGTTGCTATGCAACGATTGCTTCATGCCTACAGCGTATATCAACCCGACATTGGATACAATGAAAGCTTGGCTTCATTAACAAAGCCATTGTTGATGACCGTAAGTCTCTTTTGAATCTTCATTTCTCTCACACATACATACATTCTAATGATGCCCTTTTGACAGATGTCCGAGAAGGAAGCCTTTAGTGTCCTTATCAGGTGAGTAGAATTGTTCTATTGCGGGGTGGGGGAGATTTGTATAGTTACACGAATCGGATACATTTATTATATTATTACTTGCAGGCTCATGGAAAGTTATGACATCCAACGCATGATGACGCTCAATATGGAAGGACTTGAATTACGCCTACATCAATTTGCAATGCTACTTGATCAACAATGTCCAGAGCTTGCCGATCATCTTGCAAAGCACGATCTTGATCCCACCATGTATGCCTCCCAGTGGTACCTTTCCCTTTTCAGCAACGTGCTACCGACAGACCTCGTGCTACGCATCTACGATCTTGTTTTTGCATTTGGTGCAGTCGAAACAACAACACGTGTGGCCATTGCATTGATGAAAAAGAATGAAAAGCACCTGATGGCATTGGATGATTTTGAAAGCCTCTTGAGACATTTGAAGCACCATTTGTTACCGATCACAGTGGACGACGTGGTTGCACTAAGCAACGAGATTACTCCAGCTAAACTCAACGCTATCGCCCATGCTCGCCAACAACAATTTTCTAATGAACTTGTCAACACCACATTGCCGATCCTACAAGCACGCATGTTTGGTGCTCCTGTTAGTCAACAACAAGTTCAAGCACTTTCATCCGCTCTTCAGCAACTCCACCATGAACATACACAGCTCGCTCAAGCCGTTGAATCGGCACGTGCAGTGGATCATACCACGTCATGGTTAAAGCAACGCAACGCCGAACTTGAATCACGTGCTGCTCGCTATGAGAAAAAGTTGGCTGCTGCTGCTGAAAACGATGATGCATTGACAGATGATGAGGATGAAGAATTACGTGAACTGCTGACGATGAAGATGGCCAATTTTGATTTGGGCGAAAAGTGTCATGACTTGGAGACACAGTATCACACGTTATTGCATAGTGTGCATGAATCGGAGCAAGAGCACGCGACATTGTCAGCCAAGATTGATGAGCTACAAGCAACCGTGGACCATATGCGTCAAGAAAAGGAGCACCTTGTAGAAGAACAACGTGAGATCCTGGATGAAAAGACTGTCACAGAGCAACAAATGCAACAAGCCAAGCAATCCTCATCAGCATCCCAAATGGATAAGTTGGCTTTGGTGAAGCAAGTTGCCAACCTTGAGAAACAAGTCGAAAAGCTTGAACAAGAAAAACGGGATTACACCATGCCACGCGGTTCATTTGCCGAAGAAGTGTTTGCAGCTCATGAAACGCTATTTGGAAACAAGCCCGATCCCGCTGCTTTGGATGCTGGCAACACCAGTGATGATGAATACCAACAACGCTATGCTGAAAGTGAACAACGTTGCCGTGAACTTGAAAAGATGCTGGCCGAAACCAAGTTAAAGTTGGGTGAACATGAACGACAACAAAAGCGACGTTCATCAAAGCGTTATTCGAATGGTGTTCCCATGTCACCTTCGTTGTATTATGATTCGAGTCGACCCTCTACAGATAGTATGGCCTCTTATGGATCTAAACGCTCAAGTATCTATTCCCGCATTTGGAGTACCATTGGGTCGACAGCAGCCACATCGCCGGCATCGAGTGTGGCGTGTAAGAGTCCTGTTTTGACATCAGCAAGACCCATTGATTTGGTGGAAGAGCCTGAAGAAATTATATAAAACCCACCCAGATACCCTTGTTGCTCCTTACCTTTGGTCGTTATCCTTATCTATATTATTATCAGCCCCCCCCAGCACATTCTTCTATCTACACATCTTCTTTACTCACACACACATCCCTCCCTTCCTCCCCTTTCTTTCATTATCCCTAGACGCTTATGTACTTGCTCGTTTTATATTATACATAAATTGACGATCCCGGTTTGATTCGTTTAGGATAATTGTTGGCGTTTGAAATCAAAGGTTGTTGCATGATAATTTTTATCCCTTGTGTGATGGAAAGAAGAAATGGCATGAAAAAGCAAATCAGATCATATACATGGTGCACATCTTTGGATGAAATAGAGGTGTGTGTGTGTGTGTGTGTGTGTGTTGATGGTATGCATAGCGGGTGGTGGTATGATGTGATGGTGCAGGTTGATGAAACATGGCGGGATAGATCGAATGAGGTATATAATGTCACGAGATCATTGTTGGGTAGTAGTAGCAGATGAATGAGGAGGCGAAGTGGTATCATCCATGGCAGTGGTGTTGTCATCATCATCCTTTTCTGAAATCCAGCCTACTTTCCATGGGTGACCACAGACCCAGTATTTTGGTGAACATACAAAGTCAATGATCGGGTCTTCAGGTTCCACGTGTCCTCTTGTCCGCCGCATATATGCAATGTGTTGTACTGCTTTTCTCTTTTCTTCCTTGCAAAGCACCCATCGACAATGACGACAAACACATCCGCCGCTCTTGTTATACCTTATAATCGAGGATGGTAATTATACACGTTAGCACGAGACATGAATAAAAATAGGTAGTCATAAGCCTTACCGAAGACCACATTTGTTGCATAAATATACATAGGGTCGGCCTTTATCAAAGTGCAAGTCGCTTGTTGGGAAAGGCCAATTATAGGCCTTTCTCATACAGCTGTCTGCAGGTTCTCGACAAGCCTGGCATGGTGCCTTTGCTCTACAGGGGCGACCTTGTTGTGTTATGGGTGCTGTTGCTGGTGGTGATGATGACAACAATGGTGGAAGTAGCTGTTGCTTTGCAACATGTTGCTGTTGTTTTGGTTGTTGTTGATGTGTTGTTGATGAGCGTGGTGGCACCGTGATCTGGGTCACCCGACGTTTTTGCGGTCGATAAAGACGCGGTCGACTCAGCCTACCTTGGCGTGCCAATGCGACATGTTTTCGTATCGAAGCAAGAACACCAGCCTTGCATGCTGTGCCAAAACATGTCGAGGATCCACAATCAGCACATGCTGGTGATGGTGTTGGTGGTAAAGGTGGTGGAGAAGAAGACCAGCAAGATGAATCCTCGTCACTCAAATCATCATGCACAATCAAATCGGGTGGTGTGGATGATATACGATGAAATGCACTCTTGTGCAATGAAGCATCCATGGCGTGTGGTGTATGCGAGAAGGGAAAGAGAGAAGAGAAAAAAGAAAGAAAGTGAGGAAAAGAAAGCTGCTGATTGTGGGTTATGCTAAACTCTGACACTCCTCAAACAAGATCAGTTGATGATCAAAACATTTGCAACAGAACGGGCCCGCTTGTCCTTGTGCAACCTTAACAAACGTCATTCTCTAATCTCATCCCATACCATTGGGACCCTCGAAACAGCTCATCTCGTACAGCGCGCTCATCTTTTATGCATGACATCCCATCACTTTAACGTGTGCACCATATCGCTTTGGCACCCCCATTCTTTTAGCACTGGTATAGATAAGCAGCATCTTCTTTGGTGGATCAAGGTAACAACAACCACAGCTTTTACTTTTCCAAGAAGCATCTCGGGAAAAGAAGGCACCGAGTGTAGTAGTGCAAGGATAGGAACAAGATTTTATCATGGATAGATAGGCATGCTGTCAATTCTACTACTGAAAAAATATGGGATGTTTCTACAAGTATATGAGGAATGGTGTGATCATGCCAACCAAAAGTTCGAGAATACACAATGTCATAACACGCCGTGATCCACTTTACATACATCTTTCTCTTTGGTGCCTTTGTCATCAAGTTTGCTCTGAAAGCTACATGACATCCCATATCCTTCCATCCCATGTACCAGAGTAATGTCCACATCAATATGCATAGGAATTCGCATGTATTGAAAGCAAGTTGCTACACGTAAATAAAGCTGCTTCTATACAATGACTATCTGCTGTTCACGTAAAGAAAGGCCGTTTGAGACAATGGAGCAAGACATTGCTAACAGAGGCTGCTGGAATTGATGCTGTTACATTTGGTTGTGTCACAAAAGTACAAGAGGAGTGTCGTGTCAAGAAGCTTGGGTGTTGTACACGCCATGGACTTGCCATTCAGTCAAAGGTTTTCGGATCAAGGCAATCGTAGGGCTGACATGATGGGTTGAAGCAGGGCAATCGTTTACAGGTGGTGGTTGTTGTACTTGAATGCACCAACAGTTGAGAATGGGAGGTGAAGAAAATAATGTGGGAGTGGAAGAGCTGGGTTGACCTGTGAGACACTGTCATCCAAATGCATGAACACTGTACATCAAACCTTGATATTGAGATTGCCTATCTCGAACTCGAAACTTTCACACAAGGTGCCGTTGAGCACGCTGATGAATTTCGTTCTCATAAAGCCTCCACACTTCACTATAAAAGTTATGAGCATGAGTGCAAACGCAAATTTCATGTTTAAATCGCTGGGAGCAGTGAAATGATTAGTATACAAGAGCGAAAACAAGAGAGACAGCAGCCATGAATTGGATGTACCCATTGGCAGGAAATGTGTGAATAGCTTATAAACCTTCACCGTGATCCTTCATCTCTCTTCCGCATCCATCCTAAGAGAACTGCTGCATAGACAAGTAGGCTATACAAAGGGATCCAGATGAAGATCCATCGGCTAAGCGAGCGAAATAAGGCGTTCTCGAGGGATGCTCCTCATATCAGAAAGAAAAGTGGCACATTTATCGATAAGCATAATACATAGCGTGCGTTCCTTGCCACCTTAATACACCCATTCTACGCAAGATGATCGTGTTTGATACGTGCATACAATGCTTTATCCACTTGTCATCCTTGATCGCTACAATTTGTTGCATCGCACGAGACCCTACCTGACAGGCGCAAACCCCCATGTTTCTTTTTCCAAAACAATGGACACGTGCATGATAGCCATATAGACACGTCGATTAACAAAGTCTCCAAGCTTTTGCTTAAATGACTGGACCACCCATTGATGCGATAAAAAGGCGATATTTGTGTAACTTGGATATTACCTAATTGAGACAGCTGCTTGGATTCCCAATCTATTGCAGAAACAAATCCGGAACACGAACCGAGCAAGCATGTTAAGTTTTGACAGCTGAGTCGAGAAATGAGTGGTTAATTGTTTTTGTTTTCCCCTTCTCTTCCTGGCAACTCGTTCCTGTGAGAACGTGGTGTGCTGTGAATCGGTTTCAGCGATACTACATCATCGGTTACTGTTTTTGGTTGTCATGAAGGAACACGATTTGCCATCAACGTGGTCTGGAAAATATTTGAGTGGTGCGGGTTTGGCGGTCTTGTAGATTGGAACTTTTTCTACTACAGGGCAGTGGTCAAGTCTCATACATAAGCAAATGGAAGGATTTTCTTTTTGACAAATTGTTTCATCAACCCTACAAACCTTTCAACAAAGAATCAAGAGGGCTGCTGCTGCAGCAGCACACATGCCTGCAGCAGCAAGCATTACCGAGGGTAAACACACAACACACACAACATCGGAGTTTCACATGATCGGCTTGTCCTCCCCCATATTTTGAGCAGCTCCCAGATAGCCTGGCGCCTCTTCTTTCTTTCGTTATTTACCATCTCCAATCGAGGCAGGACCTCCCGATACTTTCCCTAACCCAACCATCTTATGGGAATAACAGCATACTAGCATACATACATATGGAGCATCTGGGGTCATTCGTAAAACGATGGTCGGTCGATCTTCCTCCAAAGGCCGAGTACGACTTTGCTGATTCTCTTGGAGGTGCATGGTAAGACAAGGCCCTTATCTTTATTATACACCCCATTGGGCTTAACAAAGAACGTCTCCAGGTACATCACACCAACGCACCATGCCATTGAATTCCTAACACTGGCACCATTGTATACAATCTTTACGCTTCTTTATGCAAAGAAAGTACTAAGGTAAGTAAAGGAGGTGGGGTTGTATGGATCATTGAGGAGAGAGCAAGAGACAATGAGGGGAAAAGGGGTGGCGTACGTACGTACGTATACAGCCATACAATAACCATGCTCATTGTGTGGCTGAATCTAGGTCTCCAGGTGCCTATCAGCTTCTTACATCCACTGAGCAACGTCCCGCTCGATCCATATTAGAAACCTTGTTGTTTGTCATGTTGATTGCATCGTTCACGATTACCGTGATACACAAAGCAGTCACTGGAACATTACTGTTTCTCATGCAGGTAAGGGCATAGGAGAGCACAAAGGTGACACAAAGGGAAAAGGGATTTACATGGATGTTGATAGCCGTGTCATGCGAGTGCCATTCTCTTGATCCTCGTGATGGGCTGGCCTAATCACAAGTATCCGCTCATCCCACGTCTCCTGTTTAACATCTATTTGCATACGCTGTGGGGCACGATCTTAGCCTTGATTTGGCCAGATTTGAGAGATCATGAGATGCTTGGAGAGGTTTTTAATTTCTTTATGGGTAAGCACAAAAGGTGATTGTTTTATGGAAAAAACTGATTTCGTGTGTGTAGAGCATACTTTAATCCTCGTCGTGCCGCTTTACATGACGTTGACTCGTCGCTATCCCGTTTTACCCGTATCGCTTGATATGGCCCTTTTCAGCTTTTTCCTGTACGCGGCATACCACAGCCCTGTTTTACATATTTCATCGCTCTTGTCAGGGTACAATCTCAACTATGCATTGGTGCCGCCTGCTTGTAAGTCATGGAAAATCGGAAAGTGGAAGACGCATGTGCTGATTGTTGAGCCCTTTTTTGGGATAGTGACGTTCCTCATTGCTGCTGGTCCTTGGTATCGGTTCATTATGTATACCAGTGCCTTGTTGCTCATGTTCATTACCCGCTATGGCATTGTAGAGAACTTTTTGATCCTTGTGCAACAGATCCAGATCATGATGCTAAGGAAAAAGAAGACGGCCTAATATTCTTTCTCTGCTTTTGCCACACGCATATACACACACACACGCACACAGCACACACGCACATCACCCCTTCTAATACATCATCATCGGATTTTCCGCTCTCGTCCATATACATCTCATTACCACACACCCACCCCCTTATATTCTCTTTGTAGAAGGGAGTGATAGAATGGGCGAGCTCCTGGAAAGGGAATAAAGAGTACCATCTGAATAATACTCTACGCTTCTTTTTTCTGTTTTGCTTCTTCTTTTTCATGCATAATGGATCCTTCGCATCATCCACCACTCAACAAGAGCCGATCAAGGCTGTTTAAACCCAAAAAGATGAAAAGCTTAAACAAGCTTTTTACCAGCATGACAACAAACAACGATTTCAATCATCCTATTGTCGACAACAGTAGTGGTGCTCCTACCCATCCTATTGTCGTTTCACCCAACAGCAGTGGATCGTCGCCTGATACTCCTTCACCAAGCAGCACCATTTTTACCCCGACAAGCATAAGACAATACCCTCCTAAACCTTTAGTTTACTCGGACGACATCAACCCTCCCCCAGAAAATGTCATCAAAACACGTAAATCTTGCACCCTAAAGCATGATGAGAATACACCCACTGCCCATCATCATGCTATCAACATTGATTCTTTGCATAGAAGATCCTCGGAACCTACTTTTATGCCAGCAACTACTGGCAAGAACCGCGTCTTTTCATTCTTTCGTTCAAGCCTGCGTTGATAATATATATATGGTATCGTACCATTTATATAGCTCATGCATCATTGCCTCTTCTTCCTCATCCCTATAGCTTACCCCCTCTCTTTCCTTCCCCCTTGGGTATATACGAAGAAGCAAATGTCAATTGTCCCAAACCCCTTTCTATAAGATCTTTGTGTGTGTGTGTGCGTGTATACCAGAAACATATAATAAACAACCTGACGACAAGTTTAATGGAATACAAAGAACATGCGAGGCTATGGCTAGTACTTTTTTTTACTATACAAGAAAGAAAATAGCTATGCAGGGATGAACGCCCATGATGATTACAAAGGAACATGATGATGCATGCGTTTGGAAGCGTGTGTGTATAATGCGAATAGTGGTAATTGTCACTGGATTTCAAATTTCCTTGCAATGCGTGGTAACGATAAATGATGAATACAGTACAGAGCTTTTTTGATGTGTTGTGCGGGTGAGAATAAAATGGAAAGTCAAGAATATATAATATGCAATGGGGGTTTTGTTTTCTTTGCAGAGGCAATCTATTCAGGAACATGCGAAAAGAGATACGACACCGATTCACCATTGTGGGTTCTATGTGTGCGTAGATCAATATGGCTGTCCCCTTTGTAATACACGTATACAATCCCCTTTTTACTCACCTTCGAATGGCTTCAGCAAGTGTAGGCGAAATATCAATGATATCCAACTTTGGACAGATGGCCTAGAAGACGCATGAATTAGCTATGCTTCTCAAATCATGCATATTTTTACTTACCAATTTATCATCATGTGGGATGGTGTTGGTGACAACAAGCTTCTCGATGACGGATTCATTGATCACCTTGATAGCTTTACCAGACAAGATGCCGTGAGCGACAATGGCGTACACCTTTTCAGCACCGTTATCGAGCAAAGTCTTTGCAGCCAAACCAAGAGTACCACAAGTATCTGCCATGTCATCGACAAGAATGGCAATCTTTCCTCGCACATCACCGACCAAGACCATGCGGGAGACTTCATTAGCACGCTTACGTTCCTTGTGGATCAAAGCGAAATCCATGTTGAGACGATCAGCAATGGATGTGGCACTAGAGAGAAAGAAAGAAAAAAAGTCATCATCAGCCTCCATGCTTGCTATATCCTAAATCCTCATCCTTACCGCTTGGCACCACCAGCATCAGGGGAAACGATGATAGCATTTTCCCAGTTGGGAATTTGAGTGGAGATATACTTGATCATGGAAGGTTCACAGTAGAGATTATCCACAGGTACATTGAAGAAACCCTGAATTTGGGAAGCGTGCAAATCCATGGTGATGACATGATCGGCACCAGCAACGGTCAACATGTTGGCGGTCAACTTTGCAGTGATGGGAGCACGACTCTTATCCTTCTTATCCTGACGAGCATAAGGGAAACAAGGAATGACAGCCGTGATACGACGAGCCGAAGCGGTCTTGCAAGCATTGATCATAATCAAGAGCTCCATAAGGTTGTCATTGATTTCACCACAGCCGGATTGGATAATAAACACATCCTCGTCTCGTACAGACTCGCCAATCGTCACAGCCGTTTCTTGGTTCGAGTACTTGAGGACATCGGCCTTGGCAATGTCGATACCAATACGGCTTGCAACCAACTTGGCCAACTCAGGGTGGGAGTTGCCAGTAAAGATCTTGATCGAGTTGTCGGCCATTGTGTGTGCTTGCTTGTAATGTGACGAGGAGGAAAGAGGGGGTATGCCAATATGTTTGATTCCACCGAGGAAAAAGAGTAGTGTTGCGCTCCTTGAATGGAACTCGTAAAGAGTCGAAAGTATGAAAAAGTGTGGAGTAAAAGAGGGTTGCAAAAAAAGAAAGAGGCCTTCAAAACATCGGCAGCGTTGCACCAAAAAAGCTGAAAACACAGTCCACAACAGCGAATCACCATCCTTCATTTGATTGCCTATGCCCAACATAGCTTGTGCAACCTAACCAGTCCTTGGATCCCTATTCCCCACCATCTACCATGGCAGTTCTATTTACAATGAGCATTAAAAATATGGACTTGGTCCATCTATATGAAGATCTACATGATCCTGATACTGCCCGTTTGGTTCAAACTTTATCATTGATGATGATGACGACGATCGTCGTATTCTTCTTCTACTTTTTAGTATCATACATCTTTTGTTTTTTGATGAGAAGGAAAACGATTGTCGATCTCTCAACGACGCCAGGATTTTGTATCAAAAAGGCAAGCCTATTAGTAGAGTCATTTGACAATGATAAATGTGATAGGGCTGAACCAAGGTGTAAACTGACACAGGGATGGATTAGCATGGTCCGATGCCTTGCTTCAAATTACATTATGTAGATGATTCCGTTGCCATGGAAACTGGTTGATAGCACACGCTTTTATTCGAATAGGCTACCTAAATTAAATTCTATGATTGTCTAATCGAATGGATGGGATAGTGAATACCACACCAGGCCTTGAATGCATGGTTCCATTTGTGCTTTGTGATGGGATGCAAATACTATTATGCAGCTTTAGGCAATGCTTAGATGCTCACGTGTGCTTGCAGGTCGTCCTTCAATTTGCGGATTGGGTAGCTCCTCCTGTCGTCCGACACACACACTCACACTCACATGTTTGACCAATTCAAAAATATCCTGCCAACCACCAATATCAATATTCGTTCGTTATCCAGCTCCGTTGGGTAATTCTACTTTGCAATCGTCGTCTCCAGGCTCGACAAGCTAACGAGCACTATGCAACTAGATTGAATGACGAGGAATGGCGAGCACGCGGTTTAGAACGGTAATGTACACTGCTTCTCCCATGGTCCCTTATCCTTTTGTATTGGTATGCTCATGCAGGTTTAGATTAGAGACACTTCGATCCGAATTCCAAAACTTTAACTCGATACTCCTTAACCGGCAACAAAGCGCACCGTATGTATCCTACCCACCCACCCACCCCCACAAACGTATCAACGCGTTGGCTGACAGCTATGTTCTTTATTCAAAAAGCCCGATAACACAACAAAGCCGACAATCTATTTTGGAGTTGGAAGCAACGAGTCGATTGATACAAAGGTTGGCTTTTTGGTTTGGGCATGTCGGTGATGTGATGCTCATTTGCATGGATAGGTACGAGCATGATTGGCAAGACATCCACGACCGAAACGCCGTCAATTTTGAGAAGGCGAGGGTAAGTAATCTTCCTTGGTGATCGATGCTTGAGCTGAGGGACCCTTTTTAGATGGCGGATCAATTACTGCTGCAGCTTTTGAGCACATGTCGTCAACACGTGTCAACCGGTGATCGGATGGAGAAAACACATGAAGACCTGGCAGCGATCCATGAGGATTTGAAACAACTAAATACGATGGCTGGTAAGTGAATTTGATCCTGGAGGATGATGAAGATGTTAAG
The DNA here is from genome assembly GCF_029851405.1 of Lichtheimia ornata. Taxonomy (NCBI): domain Eukaryota; kingdom Fungi; phylum Mucoromycota; class Mucoromycetes; order Mucorales; family Lichtheimiaceae; genus Lichtheimia; species Lichtheimia ornata. The sequence continues at coordinate 364,526 of NW_026695323.1, forward strand.
GTTAACTATGTTCTCAAAGGTGATCTCAAGAGTAAATTGATGGGTTTGGAGGATCAAATCAATGAGGCTACCAGCGAACAGTCTCGGCAAGAATTTGAAGAATGGAAGGAAGAGCAGCGTGGCAAGTTGAATGGGGAGATAGCAGGCAAAACGTAAGTCATCCTTTAAAACAGGAACACATGGCCAGGTTCTAATCCATTTGATATTTTGATCAGAGCAAAATTGGAAATGTATGAAGCATCATTACGGCAAGCATACGAGGAGCATAATCAAGTGCAGACACAAAAGCGGGCGGAATTACTTGATGCAACATTCAATGCTGAGATGGAGCAATATCGAAGGCTTCGAGAAACACAAGTCTCTTCCTTATATTCACGTAAGTGGATCACTGCGTAAGGTAGATGTGGGGCTGACAGCGTTTCTTTTTCTTTAGACCAACCCGCTGCTTCCATCACTGCATCATTGGATACCTTGAAGTTAGACGTCGATAACCAGGATTTGGATTCCTTTCTCTCTGATAATGATGAGGTAGGTTTTGAAGGAACAATGATGGTAAGAAAGATAGATAGCTAATGGCAAGGCGATATTAGACCACCACATCATCCAATAGACAACATCCACCACACAAACAACAACCCATATCAGATGATAGTTCAGATGAAGGGGGAGACAACGAGATATTGGGAGATGAAGACTACGAGGATTTATAGAAGTACAACAATAATGGTACAAAGTACGTTTGATACTACGTTAAATAAGTTACTTGGAGGGGGCAATTTGGACCTCGGGGGTTCCTTGGTCATAGACAACATAGTTGTTCTTGAGGAAGGTGTCACCAATAATGTTGACCGACAAACCACCGCTAGCGAAACCAGCAATGCAGCTACCGCCGTTCTCAACGTAGACGAGAGAGTCGGGGGAGACCTCAAAGTCGTTACCAGCCATCGAGAACTTGAGAGGCTCAAACTTGGAGGTGTCACAATCGATGGTGTAGGTACCATCAGGGTTAGCAGTGGCACCATAGGCGTCAGCAATACCCTTGATCAAGTCGTCGTTGAGGATCAAAAGAGTGGTGCCAGTGTCAAGGATGGCATCAAAGTTGCCAGTGACTTCCTTGCCACCAACAGTGGACTTGTCAACAGTAACACCCCACCAGCCTTGAGAGTTATCAATGGGAACCTTCTTCAATTCACCATCAATGTGCTCCTTGTTGATGTCACCAAAGACGTATTCTATGTAGTAGCATCATCATTATCAGCCATCCTTCTTTAGCCCTTAATGGTAATAAAGATACTCACCACCTCCACCACCTTCCTTGTGCTTGCCAAGGTAGCAACCAAAGATGGGCTTGTCAATGAGCTTTTGCTCAATAAGGTTATCCATGGGGGTCTTCTCGTTAACAGTGTTGATGCTGTTGAAACCCAAACCAAGGATACCATCAATGGGATCCTTGTTAAAGCTGGAAGAACGCTTGTCAGCGAGTTCGATGGCTTGCTTCTTGATCTTGAGGCCACCAAGATCGACAACGTCATAAGCAACGGTGCCACTAGCAGAGGAGCCATCACCATAGCTGATCTTCCATGGCTTGTCACCCTTTTCAAAGGTGGAAGAATCGGAAGACTTGAACTTGGGCTTGTCACCACATGAGGTACAATCCTCACCAGCTGCATTATTTAAAGTGTTAATAATGGGAGTGGTCAATCATGCCAAAGACTCCGCTTGCAATGTAACCTACCAAACCAAAGGTCGGAGGAGCCCGTGTCGAAATCAAGCTTGAACTTTTGAGGAGGAGTACCAACACTGACAGTGCCGTAATACTCAATGTCGTACTCATAGTCGGTCATAGGCACAACACCAGATCCGGAGAACGAGTTGACGCTGTCAACAAGGTACTTGGAGTACTTGCTTTGAGCACGGAGCACCGAGGCAGTAGCGTTGCGTTGATAGCCCTTGTTAGGCTCCAAGGACATCGTGAAACCAGCAAGGACAGTGGATGCAGGGACCACCAGGGCCAAAGCTGCAGTGATTGTCGAGAAATGCATGTTGTTGTTGTTGTTAATAAAAGTAAAGGAAAGAAAAGACTTGCGAGTTGATGAGGAAAAATGGTCGTGTCGAAAATGCTCCTATTTATATAAAAGAAGAACACCGCTTACCGCATATGAAGTGCATTATTAACCATGGCAAATAGCTCTGTTGCTCCCCCGCCGCACAAACGATATGAGTGCCTGGTCGTTAGGGATGCACAAGAGCAAATTCAGTAGCGATGTGGTGTAACGTGAACATCAATGTTTCTCAAGGAAGCGGTGATGACGATCGCCATTTGTGGTTAATATGATTCTGGATTTGGATAATTTTGTTTGAATCGAGTAAACGACGCGTGCTGTCATCGTTGCGCCTTCAATGCATCTCCATTTCTTGAACGTACAAGATTCCATACCTCTCTCTCTTACTTTAGGGACACCAATGCTACACACATGCAAATAACACGGGTCACGCCGATTTGTGTGTCGATAATACAAGCATGAGTTGCATAATTTCGTGTCCACTCGTGGAGAAAAGATAAGCCAGATTATTAATAATAGGTTGTTGATTATACAATTTCCTCATTGCAATTGCATTGTATGCATAATTGGTTGACAGGTCATTCTTTACATTGCCACCACTGCTGCCCCCCTTGTTTGTGCTCCTGAGACAATGATGACAACATGCTGCAGGGTCCATTGATAAGTTTATGCAAGGGTCAGCAGAACAAACACTCTAGTGCGTGGCAAATGCTGCTAAAAAGCCAACAACCAGGTAAATCCCATGAGAGGCTGAAAATAGCAAGCACGTTTGAAAATAACAGGTATTTGGGTTAATGGGTTGTTGCATGATCAATTACAGTCAACAACAACATTGGTCTCCGAGCTGTCCCATTTTCTTAGATATTGCGGCTCATTGTAGATGTGCAAGGACCAATTTTGGTATAAACGCAGAAGAAACTACTTTATAAAGAAAGTCTTGCCTTTTGTTGGCAGAGATACAAGCGATCAGCAGCACGATCGCATCATTGCTGCCTGTGACACGGTCCGTCTTTGGTACTTTTTTATGCAAAAGGATCGCCATGTATAGTTTGGTGCCAAAAAGTAATACATTGTCGATAAATGATGTATACACACTGCTGGGAACAAGTTACATCTTTGCATTACGCTGGTAAATGGCATTCAGGGGCAGACGATTAGCATGTGAAAGTTGATATCCCGCTATCCAGGAACATGTATCATCTTTTTGTTGGCCATTGTGCGTGTGTCTATCTAAATGTATGTATGCATCCATTGATGTAGTCAATACCAAGAGAGTGCTAATAATGAACAGCTCCCCCCCCCGGTGGAGTTGATTGTTGTCGGCAATCGTCTCCGAACATTTGAGAAAAATCAGTCTCATAGTGCATTGATTTTCTTTTTCTTCCCTCCGGACACTCGTTACACAAACAACCAAAGGTAAGTTTATGGCCAACGCCGCCACTTTTTTTCCTGGACGCCCCTCAATGTCACCCATCATGACAGTCGATCAAGTGACAATGCACGCTCATGCCTTCCAAAACCGAAACCTAAAGGTTCATAGACTCGAGCTGGCAAGCACGCTTTGAATGGTATGTGGTTTACCCCAGTCTTTCTCCCCCTTCGAATTTCTACTACTACTATTGTTAGATGCATGAATTCTTCCAAGAGTCACAACTAACATCACTTGTGGTACGCTTCCCACGTAATAGAAACTCAAAAAGCATCTCAACATCCAAACGACCAATAAGATCATCCGTGAAACACTCAATCATCAACCATGGCGCGCATGGACTATCCAAATACATTGCTGTGAACATCATCATCTTTCAACAACGTCGTCATCGTCATGCTTGGATGCCTATGTTGATCACGTCGAATACATCCTACATGAATCATTTCAGCCATCACGTATTGGTACGTAAGGTTGACTTTTTTTTTCTTACTTATTGCCTATACTTAGTTATCTTATTTTCTAGTTGTTACGCAAGCACCTTATCTTTTAAAGCAAGAAGGTTGGGGCGAATTCGAGCTTGGTATTGTGTTCCACCTGAAGGATGGTACGGTGCAATCAACACGATTTGATCTCCATTTCCAACGACGAAAGTACACACGTACGCGCACTTTGGCAAGTATTTCTATTGTTGGTTTAGCCGCGGGGAAGAGGGAAAACGAGAGAGGAGGTGAATTATGTTATCCAACGTGTGACAAAGCTCATGCAAATTGGTGATATAGATAGTAGAAGCACCTGATGAAGATGTCTGGTCCTATGGTACTTCCCCTGGCAAAAAGCTATCCACGAGCAAAAGACGAGTTTCAGTAGAGGATATCAAGGTACGTATTGCGAGGTATGTTTGATAACCACCTATCTCATTCAAAACATAGGGCATCGATTTGGACGAGCTGACTACTTGCTTGGAATCGCTCGATGGTGACGATTTGCGCCAAGTATACGACATATTTTCAAAGTTTGATACACGTGATATGAGCATAATGGAATGGAAAGGTAGTTCAACGATATGCATTATGCTGAATGTACGCCATCAGTGATGTTCACATGACCCTTTTTGTGGTAGATGAGATCTGGTTTGATATCTTTGGCTTGGAGCACAATCTCGTATGGCAACTATGGGACTTTTGTCAGATGCTAAAAATGCGGGATGATGAATCAAAATCAGGCACAACGGCTGTGTTATTGCATGACAATGAAGACCAACAAGCAAATCCATCCACAACAACAACACCAGCAGCCTTGGCTCCTCATTTACGTACATAGTTCCAAAGATAGCAACTCATTCCCAATTACCTTTTCGCTTACAACCTTGCATTATTGTAAATACCATTCCTTTTTCTAAACCAACAACAATGAAAAGTATCCATTACATATCCCTCAACAAATAACACAGTTGATTTATTCGACCCTCATCATGATTAATACTCATCGACGACCAACTGCTACATTCCATCCACAAGGAGCACGCGTACTAAACCGAACTAAGCAGAGGCCTCGGCCTTGGTCTCTACCTTTGGTTCGTCTGTAGCGGCTAAATGAGCGCGTAAAACTTCCATGGCTTCTTCAATCTTGGCATCCAAAGCGGCTTGATCCTCCAATAAATTCAAGAGCTCGCTGTTATCCATCTCGAGAAGCATACCGGTAATCTTGCCAGAGTACTCTGGTTGAGAAGCATGACTATCATCATTGTCAGGGGGGAGTAAATAACATGAGCAGATGATAAACAATGATTGATCCAACTTACATTAAGGGATACAAACGTTCACCCAACATTTGCTTTTGAAGCTCAGGAGCAGCTGCAGCCAAAGCAGCAGCAGTCAATGGAGGCGTACCATTGGTTTGTTGTTGTTGTTCTTGAGCACCATTCGAAGGTTGAGCACCAGCACCAGCACCACGACCTTGTTGAGTGAATTTACGTTGACCTCCCATTTGACCACCACCACGACCACCACCACCTGGTTGGTTTGCACCACCACGAGCAGGACGTGGTTGACGAGGAGGACGACCTTGCATGCTATTTGGACCTCCAAAGCCTTGAGGAGCACCACCATGTGGATAACCTGGCATAGGCATTTGCTGACCTTGTTGTGGTTGTGGAGCCCAGCGAGGACGAGGCATCATGCCATTAGGTGGGAACATGGGACGTTGACCTTGGGCCATGAAACCATTGGGTGGAGCATAAAACATGGGAGCAGCACCAGGTGGCATGTAACCAGGAGCACCAGGAATTGGAACAGCCTATGGATGAAACAAGAAACAACCAGGTAGGTTAGTGATCTGATCTGGATGTGATGTTTCCCCTTTTATGAATCACATTACCTGTTGCATACGCAATTGGTTGCGTTGAGCCATTTGAGCCTCCAGTTGACTACGACGCACCTCCTTGCGTTGAGCGAGTGCCACATAGATAGGTTTGGATCCAATCATACGTCCATTGGCTTCAGTGATAGCACGCGTGGCTTCATCAGGTTCTGAAAAGCATACAAAGCCAAATCCTTTGCTGTTGCCCTTTTCATCTCGCATGATCTTTGCACTGGTAATCACGCCATAGACGGAAAATTCTTGACGCAACTTGTCATCATCAATGTCATCATCCAAGTTTTTGACATACAAGTTGACACCTTGATATTTGGCAAGCTTTTCCAATTTGGCTTGTTCATACTGACGCCGAAGCTCCTCCTCACGTTCAGCCTTTTTCTGTGCACGCGCAACAAACAAAGCCTTGCCCTTGTATTCCTTCTCGTTCAATTCCTCAACCGCCTTGCGAGCGTGTTCATAGTTTTCAAAGTTGACAAAGCCAAAGCCCTTGGAGTTGCCCTCCTCATCCTTTTGAACAATGGCCGATGTGATCTTGCCATATTTGCCAAACAACTCTTCGAGTTCCTTGTCATCCACCTCAGTATCCAAATTCTTGACATAGACATTGGTGAACTTGGATCGCATCTCTTCAACCTTAGCCTGACGTTCCTTGCGAGGAATGTGATGACCCACATAACTAAAATCATCATCATGTATCAGAGACACACACACAATAAAATCATCTTCATCCATCCTCCATCCTTCAGCTTTACTTACACTTTCTTGTCATTCAACAACATGCCATTGACATGTTTGATAGCACTTTCAGCAGCCTCCTCCGTTTCATAATGCACAAAGCCATAGCCTTTGGAATTACCCGCCTCATCCAACGCAATCTTGCACGACAAAATATTGCCAAAAGCGGAAAAGGTGTCGTGTAGCGCCTTGTTGTCGATGCTGGTGTCGAGATTCTTGATGAAGACATTACCAGAGCCGGTCTTGCGCAATGATGGATCACGTTGAGACCACATGATACGACATGGCTTGCCCTTGATCAATGTATAGTTCAAGCTATCCAAAGCACGTTCACCTATCATTCAAATCAATCAGCCCACCATTATTAGCATCCTAGAAGGAGAGAGAGACAGAGAGAGAGTACAAAAAGGAGAAGGGAAGGAAGAATGAAACCTACCATCGACAATATTGTGATAGTTCACATAGGCGTAACCCAAGCTGCGACGAGTAACAGCATCACGGCAAACACGAATAGAAGCCACAGGACCAATCATGTTGAAACATTCAAAGAGCATGGCTTCGGTGACAGTGGGATCGAGTTCACCAACGTACAATGATGCTGAAGGAGAGGGTGCAGCATTGGTGCTGGTCGTAGTAGCAGCAGCAGCAGTAGCACCGCCAGCTGGGGATGCGGCTTGAGCTTGAGCAATTTGTTGCTGCTGTTCTGGTGACAATTGCTGTTGTTGACCAGAAGGAGTGTTGTTGTTGTTGTTGTTGGTCGCAGCAGCAGCAGCAGCAGCAGGTGTAGTAGCGGGAGAAGACATGATGAAATGTGTTTCTTTTTTTATAAAGGTGTTTTTCAGTTTTTTTTGGTGTTTTTTCTGTTATATGCAGGCCGATATGATGGAGGTTAAAGAAAAGAAAAAAAAGAGGGTGGGGGCTTTTTCTTTTCTTTGTGAGGGCTGTGGAAGAGAGGGAATCAAGGAGTTGGCCCTTTGGCGGTGAAATTTATTGTCGGTATTTTACTGGTGTGGGTGCGTGTTTCATGCAAGACCACTGAGTTTGTGTTATTCGCTCCGTCTTTCCGCACTGGCCGCATTGTTATCAATCACAAAAGCATATATTTATAGCACATCACTATTGGGTAAAGTCGTCCATGTTTCTTGTAGAGCACCTTCCCATTGGACCATGTTTGTAGAATAGGTGGATCGATTCGATTGTTCTTAAGATCGATAGAGTGCTATAGCATCATCAGCATCATTATTAAAATTTCCATCTACTTATCTAAGCAGCAGCTGACATCTCATTTCAAGTTGGAATTTGAATGTGCATTTGAATGTTGGCATTTTAGCATCAACCTATCATAATCAATCCTTTCATCTCGAGGAGCTCATAATGCATGTTGGCAGTAGCAGCGATATGCCGCCACCTGGTTGCATCGCAACGCGATACAGTGTCCGTAGCAACACCCCAAGCTTAACGATGATGCTTAATGTACTATATTTGTGCATTTAAAAACTGCTTTTCAGCAGGTTGCCAATCCTGTAACCCAACTCCCAATCTCTTACTTTATTCACTTTGCAACAAGGATGTCCTATTGGAATCCTCGGATGATGAGTAAGCTTATTTTGGCTTTTGTCACTATCATCATGAGTCATACTATACGTGGAAGCCGAAGGCTATTGAATGCTGTTTTATTTAAGTGTTTGATATACATAGAGCTATGCAGGTTGCGAGGTGGAAGGTGTCATGAAAATGAAATGAATTAAGGATTCATCACGTGGTAACCAACCCCTTTGAGCGAAATTAACATTGTAATAGGAAGCCTATTCTATCTCCATCTACTACATTACCTCAAGTCATCCTCCAAAAGTTATTGTAAACAAAGCAGGATCCACAACAACCAAAAAGGCTACAATGTTGAATGGGCGTTGTTGTAATTTTAGGTGTCCGTGCGCATGGCAACCATAAGCTTGGATAGTCACACGTCGGGTTGACTCATGATTTATCTGGAAAGATGGAGGAGTAGAAAGATCGCTATGTCTCTTGTTCCCGAACCACCCAAAGAGGTCGGCTCTGCCGTCCCAGCGCATACACCTCATGCTGTATCCGTCATGTTCCCCACTTGGCAAGACAATGTCTATTACGAAGAAGGCAATCCCATCGTCACATCGAAAATGGAATGCGGCTACCCACGCTTCTTTATTCATCCTTACATTCAAAAGGTAAATGTCAGCTTATGCAAGACGATCGCCTCCTCCTCCAACCAACCAACCATAACAACAACACTAGCTATGTGCCCGTATTGTGACCAAGTTTGGAAAGCCCGGTGATTCTGGCATGCTATTTCCTTCGCGTAAAGTAGCTGAAGGTTGTCGAGAGTTTATGGCACGTTTCCATCCTGAATCAGTTGGTGCTGTACGCGTTGTTGAACTCAAGATAGCCTCTGAACAAGGCCCGTTATCCGTCTACGGCACCCTTTTCCCTGAAGATGCATTCAAGGCAGCGAAACAATATTGGCAACACACCGGCTGCATCTTATCGTCTCGTATGGCTGAACATTGCTTGAATATCATGGATGCCAACAAATCAGCAGCTGCTACACCCAACATCGAGCCACCAATGACACCAGGAAAACGCTCTCGTTACAGCAAATCAAACAAAGTGCAAAGCAACAACAACAATGTGGATGCTGCTGAAGAGGATCATGCAACCTATGTGGAGGAGCGATATGGTCGTAATTTACCCATTGAATTTGTGGATCACGCCAAAGTAGCACTTCGTCGTCGTATTGCTGGTATCGTCTCGGAGCATGATAAGGATACAAAGGTCCAGGATTTTGAAAAGGCAACCTCATCCGAATTGGAGAGTCAGCGTTTGATCCAAGGTGCTCGTGGCATGAAGGGTCTAACCGAACAAGACGTCTATCTCTATCCATGTGGTATGAGCGCTATTTATTATGCACATCAAGCGGCATTGTCGATTTTGGGAAGTTCCCGAAAAAGTGTCTGTTTTGGGTAAGCTAATGGAAGAGGCTATATATAAATTGGATAGGGTGATGATTGACATGCGCATATACGTAGTTTCCCTTATACGGATACGCTCAAGATCCTTCAAAAGTTTGGTCCAGGATGTTACTTTTTCGGCTTGGGTGAGGACAAGGACATCGATGAATTGGAAGCCAAACTCAAAGGAGGTGAACGCATCTTGGCACTCTTTTGTGAAGTACCCTCCAACCCCTTGCTCAAGACACCTGATATGAAACGGCTACGTCAATTGGCTGATGACTATGATTTTATGATGGTGGTGGATGAAACCATTGGGAACTTTTGCAACGTCAGTGTACTTCCTTATGCGGATATGGTGGTGAGCAGCCTTACCAAAATCTTCTCGGGCGACTGCAATGTGATGGGTGGCAGGTGAGTGAGACACACACACATTATATGTGTAAAAGCAATAGATTGACTCATTTTGATTGGACATGTATGATAGCATGGTGCTTAATCCCAACCGCAAGTATTACACTGCCATTAAGCAATATTTGAATGCCGAATATGAGGACCTTGTCTGGTGCGAAGATGCCCTGTTCTTGGAGCGTAACTCGAGAAACTTTGAGGAGCGGTCAAAGACCATCAATGAAAATGCTGAAGCCTTATGCGACTATCTATCCACACATCCTCTAGGTAAATCACATGCCATATGGGTATAATATAACCACAACGGTTCTAATATTAAGGTTTTTAGTGCATCAGCTGTGTTACCCAAAGTTTGTGTGCCGTGAGTACTACGATGCTGTCAAGAACCCTGAGGGTGGATACGGTGGATTGTTTTCGATGGTGTTGCAGAATGAAGAACAAGCACGTACCTTTTACGATAACCTGCAATGTGCCAAGGGACCTTCACTCGGTACAAACTTTACACTTGTCAGCCCTTACACAATCCTCGCCCATTACACTGAACTCGATTGGGCTGCACAATATGGTGTCTCATCTTATTTAATTCGAGTCAGCGTTGGCCTGGAGAGCAAAGAATCGCTACTCAAGTCTTTCAAGGATGCACTTGATGCTATCAAGCAATAGCCCTTAGAGGGAGGTGGTGGAGGATGAGGAGACCCATGTGCTTTTTTGTGTTTCCGCAAAAGTTAGTTTCAATCATAATATTTATATACTTGTCTTTTATTTGCTACAGATAAAATGATGTCTTGGGGAGGATGGTTACCGTGCTTATGGATGATATCATGATCGTGCTCCGACGCACGATCGATAAAACCTGTGTTGATGAGGAGCTCGGGGCTGTCTTTTAAAAGTGAGACAGGTTGTGGAAGTGTATATAAAGAGGATGTCAAAACACCGAAGTTGGGTCACAAAACTTTTCGAAAATGGAGGCTGTCAAGGGAGTTGTTCGAAGGCTAAGCGGGAAGAAGAAACGTAGTATGCTACCTTCTCTTACCTGCACCCCTATTGAACCATCATCATCATCATCAACCACGCCATCACAACAACAACAACCACAACATATACCCAGTGCACCTACGTCCCCTGTACAAAGTCGTCGCACATCATCCAGCATCAGCTCCCTCTCACTTGGAGATAAGGTGGAGGAGGATAACAACAGCACTTGTGCAACCAATGATGTCGATACCCAACATGCCACACCTAGTTCGAGTAGAAAGACATCATGTTCATCTACGTCAGGCCCTGCCACTCCACCCATGCCACAACAACCACAACAACGCACGCTTACTACCCCAAGTGATGCTGTTGTCTCCACAACAAAGAAACAACACATGGACCAACTTACCCCACCCCCTTCACTCCCCGTTTCTCCCGATGCAAAGCCCGCTCTTGATAGTGGTGTTAATCCACTTGATAATTACATCATCAAGCAAACCCTGGGTACTGGCCAATTTGGTCGGGTCCATTTAGCACAAAGCCTTGTGGATGATCAACATTATGCGATCAAGATCATCAGTAAACACGATGTTGTACGACAACGGCACACCAAGCACATCAACAATGAACGTGCGATATTGGATAGAGTCTCCCATCCATTTCTGGTCAACATGTACGACACTTTTCAAGATGATGCGCGCTTATTCATTGTGATGGAGTATGTTCAAGGTGGTGAATTATTCCGTATTCTACGACGACAGAGAAAGTTTGACGAAGAGACCACGCGATTTTATGCTGCCGAAGTTATTTTGGCATTGGAGTACATGCACGAGCTTGATATTGCCTATCGCGATATCAAACCTGAAAACATCCTATTGGATGCTCAAGGTCATATCAAGATTGTCGATTTTGGATTTGCAAAGATGGTGCCCGATTTAACGTGGACCGTATGTGGGACGCCTGATTACTTTGCACCCGAGATTATTCGATCCAAAGGATACAACAAGGCCGTCGACTGGTGGTGTTTGGGTGTCTTGATTTATGAAATGTTGACGGGCAAAGCCCCGTTCACTCAAAAGAATCCAATTGACATGTATCAAAACATTCTCGATTGCCGCGTGCCATGGCCCGAAGATATCATCAGCCCTGTTGCCAAAGACTTACTACAGCACTTGCTTACCCCGGATTTATCAAGACGCTATGGCAATCTCAAGGATGGTGCCCTGGATATTAAACAACATCCATTCTTTGAAGGCCTCGACTTTAAAGCTATTCTTGAACGCAAAGTGACCCCGCCTTATCAACCCGAGATCGAAAGTGATAGCGATGCCACGTGCTTTGACAAGTACGACGAACCAACAACTCCATATGAACAACAACCACAACAACCACTAGCCGATCCTTATCGTTCCCAGTTCCCTGACTTTTAACTTTCTTATACATATTTTGTCATCTGTATCATAATCCTCTTCTCCCCTTCCTCATTGCACGTATTACAAATCCTTGTTTACCCCAGCCCCCTTTCTTATTCTTCACGTGCCTTAATGTCAAAAAGTTTTCATTTGCTTTCATCCATAATATATATACACTACTTTATCAAAGAGAAGAAGAGGATGTTTGTAAAAGAGCATCGACACTCATTTGTGTGGGGAAATGAACGGTGAGACGCGTATGATAGTTGAAGGCCAAATGGAGTTTGCAAAAGGTACCAACACGATTCAACAGGATATGTTTATCTGTCACCAAGCGTCGGATAGCCATGGGGGATACTTGATCAGGCTGGTCATAAGTGATATCAACAAGGGATGCCACGAGGCTGAATGTATCGAGCGTATGATCGGATAGGATCATGTCGGGTGCACGTTTTATCACCAACTGTTCCAAACGAGGTGTGCATGCCAATAAAAGCTCGTCCAATCCAAACTCTGTCAAGTCGTTGACCATAATGAGATGAAGCTGTTTGAGCTGTGGAAAGGTAGATAAATTGTTGTTGTTCTCTGCCAAACGTCGAATGCATTCGTCACTGATGTTGCATGCATGTAAATGCAAGCTTGTCAATGTCGTACAAGAGCCATAGAAAACAACACCTGTAAATGCAATGTCGGTAACGCGACGTAATGAAATGGAGCGCACAGCCGTTGTCAATGGTGGATGTACTCTTTCGGGTGCTCCTCCTCCTTCTCCACGATGATTGTTGGGTCGATATCCAAATCCAAGGGTGGTGAGAGATGCGTGGTATTGACTTAAAAGTTGGATGATGTGATAAGATGGAATGGCATTGTAGCAATTAAGACGCTCGAGTTTTGGACATGATCGTAAAAGATACTCGAATACGGATGATGAACCTCGTTCAATATTACTCAATGTGAGTTCTCGTATATTGGTGGTCGTTGCCATAGTGTTCTTGTTGTGATGGTGATAATAAGAGGTGTCATGGATGCATGAATCGGATAGATCCAGGTATTGAAGATTTGGAAAGTTGGTAAAGAGGATGGTGTCGATATCGTACAAGGTCATATTCAGGCAATACAATTGTAAAAATGTCAAGCTGGTGATCGTTCCCATGCTGCGTAAGGCTCGAAGCATCAATAGCGTTTCCTCTGGTCCTGCCGTATTGTTCAACTCTAATCATATACACATACATACATGAGTGATTATCGTAAATACACACACACACACACACACACTTTCCATACCGAGTCGTTCCAGCCGTTTGCAACCATGGGTAGCCACCAGTTGTAACGCCAAAGTGCCATAGACTTCAGACAACTCAAAGTCAAGTCGCAATGTCTTGAGATGGGAACCGGCCCACATGATGTAGTTCTTCAACGCGTACTGATACGTCTCAAAAGTGGTGGCATCAAGACCGGAGACAAGATGGCGTCGAAGGTTCAAGTGATTCCATAGCGAAGGGGCCTTGATCAGGAAGTGATGCCATTCCCGGCATACTCGGAGACAACGTGCAAGATGGCGAAGTTCCAGGAGACCAAAGATATCGAGAGATACTTCGGGAGGTAACCTTGATAGCATAAAGACGTGTGAAAGAGTGGTGAAGGTGGTGCATGGTTGACCAACAAGAAGATGATCAGCTCGCTCGTCGCATGAACCATGAAACCCAGCAGCAGCAGCCTTCAAGAAACATCCTTCCCACGCACACACACACACTCACCCACATCCATTACCCGCCAATTCAACTTTTGATACATATAGAATCTATATACGTTTATTGAAAAGAGAGAGAGAGAGAGAGAGAGAGAGAGAGAGAGACATAGGCTTCAATAAAGAGAGAGTGTTTGTTTGCACAAGTGATAAATTTCAGCATGAATGTGCGCTGTCATCAGGTACACCGCTCGCTCGAGCAGTAATCGGACATGATGTTCTTGCTTACCATCAATTAGTGTTGGTGTAACCACCCGAGTGCATCATTCGATCCTTAGCAACCAGCTTCTACAACCATGGAATCATAGAATCTTTGATCCTTTAGGTAGCTTGCATCTATAGTAGTACCTTCATATTGAGTGACCCAATTTTTGATTTGAAAAGTGGTCTTCCTAGCACCTAATGGCTTCTTGCTTCACGGTCATTAAAACTCTATTATACTCTTGAACCAAAAAGAGATCCCCGAGCAAAAGATCATTTTGATTTGTTCGGGCTTGTTCATCCTGTGCAGGTTTGTTCTTGTAGAGAGACGATCTTGGGAGGGGGCCGTGAATAAATCAAAATGTTTGGTAATGTAAGATTCATCTCTTGCTATTACAATCTATTAGGCACGATGATGATGATGATGATGTCGTATGTAAAGGAGCAATTGTGGCTGGAGCGCTATATCCAGTTATGATTATCAAAGGGGTGATGATGATTCAAGTGCTGGAGCCCACCACGTTACTGTGGTTGGATAGTAGTCAAGCCACCTATCATCATCAAGAATTCCCACGGCTGCTTGAGCCTACATTGCCATATTTACATTGCTGGAAAATGGGAGCGAAGGTTTATTGGTAATATTGACATCAATACAAACGTGCATGACATCAAGTGACAGGAGCATGGGCCACATCCTAGATCACGTGCATGCTTCTTGATAAGCCCCAACGCGTAGAGAAGGAGGTGGTGGTGTTGTTGTTGTATGTAATGGTATCTACAATTCTATAATCGTCTAACAAGGAATGACGCTTGATTGTATAGCGGGACATGATAAAGAGCACAGCAAGAAGTGTGATCCCTACGATGTACAATTGTGTGTTTCTTTCATATTGTTTAAGCGGTAGATTGCCAGTGGAAGTGTGTCAGTCACAAATTTGTACATCTACTGCTTGCTGTTTGGTCGGGCTGTGTGGTCTTCCTTTCTCCACATAGGTCAGCACTCATTCCCGCATTCAACATGGTAATTGGAATCTTGGGTCGCATGTCCCTGCATTCTCCATTGCTCACGCTTATTCCATAGTCTGCCAGAATAATTGCACAAATCGTTGTCTCCTTAGGCACTGTGGTCGGTCGTGCGTTTATTGCTGCATATAAGCAAGCTGCTGCCAGTAAGTTGTTTATTGTGCTAGCGAGGGCCCTGTGATATTCATTGTTTCTTGTTTATAATAGACGCTGCACAAGGTGGTGCTGCTGCTGCTCGAGGTGGTGCAAAGGAAGGTGCTGTGGATGCCTTGACCCGTAAGACCGGTATGTCTATGGAAGAAGCCTGTCAAATCCTCAACATCACCAAGGAAGCTGATCTGGAAAAACTTACCAAGGTAAAGTGTGAGAAAGGATGGGATCATGGTAGCATAGGATTAACAATGGGCATGTGTGTAGAACTATGAGCATTTATTCAATGTGAACGACACTGCCAAAGGTGGTTCATTCTATTTGCAATCCAAGGTTGTACGAGCAAAGGAGAGAATCGAAATGGAGCGAGCAGAAGAAGCAAAGGCCAAAGCTAAACAAGAAGCTGCATCTTCAGCCGAGAACAACAACAACAACAACAATCAATCATCACAACAATAAGCAACCAACCAGCATTCCCCAACCCCTCTCTCTCTCTCAAACCAACCTTTTCTATTCCACCCGTTCTCCTTTTTTTTGCATGTAGACAATGAAAACCCTTTTCCTCAAGCTAGACTTCTCACAACCGCTAATACATCAGCTTATTTGACCGCATCTTGTTATAATACATTGTATGGATTGGATAGATCAATATTGGCTACCAAATGTCAACCTTCAATTTAATGTCTTTTGAGATCGTTCCTTGCAAACAGGATTATCTACTACCAGAAGAAAGAATGAATGCATAATTATACCCCACGTTGCTAATAATGCTGCATGGTTTATTATGGGAAAACAGAGAGCCATGTTCAGTGGCGTAGATGTATATACAAGGTCAAGTGCAAATGCATAATGTAGTGCTATAAAATCCATCCGATTGGTCAAACCATGAACGAATCCCGCTTCACTCGCCATGTCCCATCTCGATCAAAAGTAGCCTAATGCAAAAGGTAAAGAGGATGCCTTTATTCAGGATAAGATTCAGCATTGACGGGATATTCATTTTGCGCTCAAGAAAAGCAGGCTTGGAAAGCTATGTATGTAATGGTCAGATCCGATATTTCCTCCTTCACCCAATCCATCGCTTGTTTTACGAACCTGGGAATCCACACACAGAAGTTGCAATAAAGTACGCAATCACAATCAATAACAAGATAATCATGGTAACAATCTTCATGTTCTTCCACCACATGGAACGCTATGTCGGTGAGGTGTGAGCTTTTTACCATGCCAAGGCTCTTTCCCATCCCATCCCATACAACGATTTACCTTGACTTGTGTACTACGCTTCTTAAAGCCTGATGCATGTTGATTAAGGGTATCGGTCTTGTCCACAAGCAATTCAATGCGTTCTCCTCGCTCCAGCACACGTTCTACCAACGAGCATTAGAATAGGATGAATGAAAGCCTATCGTGAATAGCTTACCGATATTGTGAACCATCACATCCTTGACTTGTTCAATTTCACCATGGACTTGCTTCAACCTATCAGCGCTTGGATTGGAAGAAAAGAATTCCTTGAATCATTGTTGTTAGAGGAGGAGTTGCTATGGTTGCTGCATGATAAACCTGTTTACCATTTGCTTGGAGAGCACACGGGAGAATTCATTCAAACCGTATGGAGGGGCTTCTAATGCACGATCCTTGCCATATCGCTCGAGAAACCGTTCTTTGATATCTTGCAAGAAAGCAAATGGGATACGACGACCAAACGAATCATCGGCCATGCACATATAGGTGAGACCATCTTCACAAATATAGTGGAACAAGTGGCTACGATGTATCTTAGTGGGATATAATATAAAAAAAAGTCGACTTTTGCCGTTTACCTTCCATAGACATAAGTAAGCTTGGAATTGGTTGGGGGAATCTTTTCGAGAATGGCCTGGGTCACTATGCATGCCGAAAAAGTGTCGTGGTGGTTATGGAGGGAGTAATACTGTGTAGGTACGTGGTCGCCTCGTTCCACGCTTTAATTTGCTTGCCTTGTCCAAAGTTTCCATTGCTGTTGGTATGTTCAGTAAGGACCGTGGCGCCATTGGCAACAACAGCGTAAATCAGTGACATTGCAGGAGAAGTATCAGAAACAAGTGAAAGAAAGTATGTATCGGCGGTGGTTTATTCCTCTCTCTCTCCTCCGTCCTATTAACCACACCACATGTATCAACCTCTCTCCCAGCATCTTACCATGTGAGCATTGCTATCCAGACCATATACACACACACACACACACACATCCTTGCATGTTTACAATCCTTTTTATTATTGTACGGTAATACTATTATATCGGCAAAAGAGATGCTGCTTGTCGTCCAACATAGGCTGATCCATAACGCAGTGTTGCCACACCACCTGGAATGTATGATCCAAAATACCTGCAATAGCGTGCGTTCATTGTGAGTATATATACACACACACACATTCAATCTCCATATACTCCTCCTCCTCCTCTTACCAAACAAGTGCAACGATTTGCAGGATGGCTGAAATGATTGTCAAGATATAACTTCTTGCCTAATAACACGGGTTTACAAACATGGATCGATCCTCCCATCTCTGCTCCATCTACTTACCCCAAGTGAAAAGTACAAGGTCATTGCCATCGTGCCAAGATAGGATATAGTGAATGGGAGTCGTTCTACAGACATCATGTGACGAATGTGTGCCATAGGACCTCGTAACATGGCAATACTGATCAGAATCAATATACTTCCCACTATCCTTCCTCAATCAGTCATCATTGAATATAATAAAGATCACCATGACGTACATGTAAATGTTGCTGCAAATTTGCCGGGGAACAAGGGCACCATGGGTATGAATAAAAAGAATGCCTATTATCATGTTAACAATGATGCAAGGTATGTATGTATGTATGTATGTATGTATGTATGTATGCAGATCACACTCACCAGGAAAAAGCATGCGATGCCCAATGCAAGACATAGAGCAAAGGCCATGACCCGCTATATATATACATATCAATCTCTCAGTCGTTGTAAACCCAAGTCGTCTATTGTTGCTGCTTGCTTCTCACCTCAACTCTTGACATTTGATACCATGGTTCTTCTTCTTCCTCACCATTCAGATTGAGTGGGATATAGCCTTGGACTGTGTTGGAGACATTGGAGAAGACGTTGGATGCTGAATCGCGGAATGCGGCGAATGGATTGCTGTTGCCACCACTTGATGGTTGGTTGTCTGAAGGTAAGGATATGCGAGGTGAAGAGCGTGAAAGGTTGAAACCACGTAACGACTCTCGAAAGTTATTTTGCAACTGCTCGCTCATATTGGGTTCAACACACACACACACAAGACTCAAGAGGATTTTACCACTCTTGGCAAGCGAAGGCTATTATTCATCCCAGCTGGATTGGCCGCGGGCTGTGTGTAACGCTGTTGTCGTCGCTGTTGCCACGAGACATCCATCCCCTCCCATCCCATCCCACAACTGTCAGCCCATATTTATATGTGATTGAGCAACCGTTTTATCCTGCAATGGTGAAGATGATGATGATGACATACATACATACATTAATAAATAAGAATGCAACATGCAACATTGTCCCTATAAATGATGTGCACCCGTAGTAGTGTATGAGTTGTAGTAGATGGATTCCGCCATTCATATCATCACGTTGTATGACACCTTCCTCCTCCTTCCCCTCCTCAATGGATCCTACGTACTTTGTCACACACGCACGCGCGCACGCATTGGCAAGATGCTGCAATGCTTAGTGATTTGTATGCTACTTTAGGAATAACCCCAATTGCAATGCATCGATAAAACGGACCAACAAGGGAAAAGCGTCAAAAGAGAGATGGCACCGATTTCCAGGTCTGACAAGATTGGTTGATTGTTGCACATGAGTGGGTGGTCATTATTTTACATCTATACCCGCGCATCTATATTATTATTACCCCACAATTCAAAACTATGGCCTGAGACATGGAGCTAATACGAAAAGTAAAATTGAGTGATCCCGAGTACAATTTTTCGTCCCATCTTTGGTGTCTTTGTTTCCCCGCCTGATCCCTCATCAATTCCCATGTCCCATTATCCATGGCCTTTTCCCCTCCTTCGATTCTTGTGTGTGAATCTCTCAAACTATATCAAAATGGTTTATCTTTCATTATAGACGCCAGATAAACAAGATAGCGTCATGGGACACAGAAACTACAAAATTGGAATGTGAAAAGAGAGGTGACACAGGGGCACATGTCCCATACTACCGGAAGAAACGGGTCGATTACCCACGACGTCAATCAATTGTTATCAGTAATAGATTCCATGGAAACCGTAGTGATGCAAGAAGAGAGTACAGGGATCTATAAACGTATAGAGACGATGATAGAGATGGGATGTATGTATCCATGGCAACGAAAAGTGGAATGATCCCCAATGTCAACAGCGTGGCGGTATAATGGTGTTGAAAAGAAAGACTCAATAAATTCCCAGATAAACAACGATAAGGTGAGAGGTGGGGGGTGGAGAGGGAATAGCGTTTGTCCCGCTACAGTGGCAAGCGGGCGGCGGCAGCAGCGGAGGTTGTTCTCACGCACACCAAGATGGTGGAGAAACCTGATCAAGAGCAGTTGCTTGTGAAACAACCCATCCTCCTTTTCCTATGAACACTTTTACACCAGTTGAGCCAAATGACCCTGCTGGCGATTGTCTATTGAAAGCCACGCTACTCGGGAGATATTATCCAGCACAAGCAGACGACATCCTCACCGATGACGAGCTGCTAGATCTCTTTCGCATTATCAAGCAGATTTTGAAGAAGGCCCCAGACACCGATCGCATTGCAAAGTTACTATTCTGCATCACATACGCTCTCGGCGACAATGTCAAGTTTGCCAAGCCCGTGCATGAAGATCGTATTCTTTTCCGAGATTATATGAATCACACAACTGGACCTGGCATGGGTGTCATACAACTGACAGCTAACAGCTCTTGTTGCCACTTTGTCAATGGCTTTCACGATGACCCGACACAGGCACCACCACCACCACCGCCTCAACCCCACACTGATGCTCGCTGGCTCGATGCATCTGCTGCTGCCTCAGCTGATTCACCTTTTACACGTCTTTTATCAGTCAACTGTTTAGACAGCAACCCTCATCCTATACCACCACCACCACAATCCTCATCATCTACCACTGATATTCCACAACACCATCAACAACAACAACCATCACATCATATGCCAAGTAGTAGTAGCAGTAGCAGTAGTAGCTTCCCACCTTCTTCTACTTGTACAAGTGATGATGCCATGGCTGATAGTTTCGCTGTACGCTCATATACCAATTTCCAATCTCTTTTACAACAACATCATCCACCACAAACACCATCGCAACAAGGCTTAACACCTCCACAACCCCCTACTCCACAACAACCCGAATTTGCAGCTGCACGATATCCACACCTTCAAACATTGCTTGGTGCTGCTAATGCTAGTGGCATCTCAAAGACGCCTGATGAAGTCTTGATGGAACCAAAGCAACGAGGATTTTATTATCAAGATGGACGTATTTCTCGAGAACCAGCTTTATTGCAACGCTACGCTGAGCAAGGTGTACTTACACAAGCATCGCTTATGCGCAAGAGGAAACGACAATTACCTGAGAATATGAATTATCCTTATGAGCTTGCCACGCTACCAGCATCTGTCAAGAAACCAAAGATCCCCCATCGACATGGCGAATTTGAGCAGAGACGTATGATGCTACTACTATTATTACTTTTTATTGTATGACAAGCTCACGTGGGTTTCTGTTTATAGGAGACGAGATCATCAGTCGGATGAGAAGCATCACATTATCGGATCTGGAACAAAAAGTAGCACGCTTACCTGATGATTTTACATTGGCCATTGAGCAAGCACCTGTCAACTTTGAAGTGGATCCTTCTCGTAAACCAGAGCAAGCCGCCGACTTGCTTGAGCCTGCTTTACGTATTCTTACGACGCATTCGAACATGAAACCGCATCTCGACAATGGCATGAATCAAAATGGCATCTACTACAACAGCGATTATTTCCGACTCTATTTGGCATTTGTACAATTTCAGAAATGCTTTGCAGCTTTATTCCCAAGTGAAGTGGTTCCCATCCCTGATGATACTACGACCAATGAAATCAACACTGGCGAACGGGATCGTGATCGGGAACGCAATACCAACATGAAGGCCTATCGTGGATGGTTAGAGCCGCTATTGACAGAAACCAATTGGGCTGCTTTTCGACGTAATATCGTGGTGGGTGAACGCATGATGCAATTGACCAAGGTGGTGGGTCAAGGCGTGTTATTGATGACCAAGGAATTGAGTGGATCAAAGCTGCACCTCACCTTTACCAACAATGAATGGGATGAATTCATCAACGGTCTCAATGCTGGCAAATGGGATTACACCATCAAATGGGAAAGTGAACCTCCCCTCGAACGAACAAGTGAGAACGAGAATCAATCAAAGCTGGTCATTGAGTTACAACGCAAGTTTGCTACACGACACTGGTTTCGATCCGATGGCATGCTCGTGGCACCCGAAGAACGACGCATCTCTTTACGAAGCAGCATTGCAAGCTCGTATCCAAGCTCATCCACCACCACAGTCACCCCTACCTCCTCCTCCTCAACTACAACCCCATCAACAGCAGCAACAGATACAGACACCACATCAGCTGGCAATGATGACAAACCCACTAGTAGCCAAAACACTGATACTTAATCTTCGCTCTATATATAAACTAATGTACTACAATTTGTCGTATTACTACAATGGAATGTGTATGTGTATGTGTGTGTCTATTTTAGCAAGTCTTCCCAAAGAAAAAAAAAGTTGTTTGACATTAACCAATTAACATTCTCAGGGGAGAGGAAGGCATACAACTATTATGCGTTTAGAGTTTCATTAGCAATGAATGAACAACATCCACAAAGTATCTCGGCGAATTTTCAAAGACTTTCGAGGTCGTTCTCGATTGCATTGATCTTGATAAACCAATTCTGGAGCGAGGGAGGTTGGGGGATGGAGAATAAGAACATTGGTAGATCTCTCTATTTATCTTTCATGTTTTAAGTAGTGCTAGATGCTTCCGATAACACGCACACACACACACACACCACATGTACATATCTTTTCATACAATATAAAGAATAAAACCGCTTTACTTTTCCATCCATCCCTCTCTCTTTCACTTATGGATCACCATGCCAAAATCAATTGGGATCTAACAACCGATACCACCAACACCACCCCCTCATCTTCATCTTCATCCAATCATATGAGCGATTCAACTATGCCTTCATCATCATCAGCGAACGATCCATTCTCTGACTGCCAACGAACGCGTGTATTAGAAAGAAACCGTGCAGCAGGTAGTAACCTCTTTTGGGACTGCATGATGATGTAGTATGTTGACGAGTACTATACAACAACAGCCGCTCGATGTCGCCAACGTAAAAAGCAATGGATAGAAGATCTAAAGACGCGACATGAGGAGCTCAAAGACCGAAATCAATGCTTGTATCAAACAAGGACCCACTTACAAAACCAAGTCTTTAAATTGAAAAATGAACTTTTGCTCCATGAAGGGTAACATCCTTTTGCTTCTTTATGAGCGTCGTCACTAACTCCTCCTATTCTTTTTTAAAGATGCGATTGTCAAGCCATTCAAAGCTTTATTCAAACGTCTCTTATGAAAGACGCTTTAGAGCAAACCAACAATACCACCATTCCTAATGAATTCCCTCAGCAAACTCAGCATCCAACATTTCAATAGATCCATGCACCCACACACCCACCTCCCATATAAAACGGAATTCCTTCTTGCTATTCCACCCAAATTTTTTTCCGTAGTTTCATATGTATACATGATCCTTGTTGTGGTACCTGTGATGACATCAACAACCCATACATGCTCAGGATTTGCTCTTTGAAACTTGGCTTGAGCGGGTGATGGCCATCAAGTGTAGTAAACACCCATTTTCTTTTTTTTGTACGTCCATAGCCGTATTATAAATCATGCATGAGACCCCATCAAAAACGTGTTAGTTCTACCCACCACCTCCACCACCACCTCCTCCTCCTCATGATCCTTTATGTATTTCATGTTAAGCTTTGTATTAGAAAAAGATGCGATGCATACATGTCCATAATGCTACATATAATCTTCCATCATCATGTCTATAAAAAAAGGTAGTAGCGCCTTGCATGAAAGATCACACAATAGGTGTCCAATGCACGTTTATGGTGACATGGTTGATTACTCGATGTTCTATTGTCACGATCGAATTGACTTGCTTGACCTGATGGCTGATGTGTGAATGGTGTATGTCGTTGTCGTTGTCGTGAGCAGGGTTGAAATGCAATACTCCGGCGTACTACTACCATTCCTGGTTGTATTGACAATGACAGCTATTCATATATATAGAGAGAGAATTGGATCGTCACAATGGATGATCGACGGATGTTATTATGAAAAGCATCGAAGAATAACAGGATGATTATTTGCTTTCAAAGCTGTCGTCCACATTCTTGACACATGTTGGTTCTACTTTTGGTAGTACTTTACGAAATATTGGATCGCATGCTCATGCTTAACCTCACCAGCACCCCCCCCTTAGGAGTGTAAAATGTTGAGTCAGCAGCATGCAGGAATCCTTGTCATGACTTTTTATCCAATTCAAGTTACAAAAGAATTTGCTTATCTCACTTTTTTTCACTCTTAACACACTTTTCCTCCTCACTCATTGTTGGATGTGTGTATGTATTTATATTTTCTCTCACTGACAAATCAAAGAGGCTGATGACTAACGTGGGAGCAATGTAGGATTGGGAGTAAGGATGACAAAAAGCTATATCGATTGGAGGATACCATTGGGGCAAGAGCCTGGAAACCGAGTGGGGCAAAATGCCAATATAGATTTCCCCCGATTCACATAACGTTGGCGGTGGCGATAGTGTGTTTTCTAAAAAAGGTCATTTCCCGCTTACACGCATCTGCAGGAACAATAACTACTCTTGACTAAGTCAATATAAGCTTGTATCCCTTCTTTTCTCTTCTCTTACCAAGCATCCTACTTCGCCATACATACTATGACAGGAAAGACAGCTGCCGTCATTGGAACTGGGTACGCATGATATACGACAACAATGGGATCAATTCATCCATGCTGAACAAGTCTTCTTGTATAATAACAATAGCTTCAGTGGCCTTTGTTCTGCTATTCGCCTTAAACAAGAGTTGAACATCAAAGTCGATTTGTTCGAGATCAATACAGATGTTGCAGGTACCTGGCAGAATAATCGATACCTCGGTGCTGCGTGTGATATCCCAAGTCATTTGTATTCGCTCTCCTTTGAACTTAATCCAAGTATGTCGAGTGTCGCGTGCGTGCCTTTCTTCCTCTTTTCTTTTTCCTAACATTCCCAATTCAGCATGGACGTCTCATTACAGCGGCCAATCCGAGATTCAAGCCTACCTTAGTCATGTCGCCAGGAAATATGATCTCTACAAGAAGACACGATTCGAGACCGAGGTGATAAAGACTGAATGGGACGACCATCGCAAGCAATGGCTTGTTGAATGGCGTAGTGTTGTCAACCACCAAGTGACAGGAGAGGGTTATTACGACTTTGTGTAAGTGTCCATCAAACGACCCCGAATAGCAAGTATTCATTTGATGCATTGATTAGCTTTGCTGGATTGGGCCCTTTGCGTATTCCCAACATACCCGAAGAATTCAAAGGCTTCCAAGGCACCATTGTGCATACCACCGAATGGGATTCATCCATTGATTACACAAACAAAAAGTTGGCTGTCATCGGCAGTGGCGCTTCGTAAGTGAAAGAGAGAGGCACTTTATTGTATACGAGTGTGTAACACAAGAGCCCTTTCAGTGCTATCCAAGTGATTCCAGAGTTACGGAAAGTTGCATCGCACGTGTATAGCTACCAGCGTACACCGGCATGGGTTGTACCACGAGGTAAGTGATGCGATCATCATTGTGGCCAGTGAGATTAAGATTGTACATAACGTATAGATCAATTCACTTACCCAAGGATCTTCAAGTTTCTATTACGATGGGTGCCCTTCCTTATCCGCTTTTACCGCAATTTCCTCTTTATTCAAGTATGTACCATTTACTCAACAACGATGAAAAGCGATTGGCAACTCACATGTACTCCTTGTGCCACAGCATGAAATCTACTATATCATCTTTGGTTACCCCAATTCCTTTTTATCTCGAAGGGTCACTTCTTTTATGAAAAAGATCTTTGCTTGGCGACTCACTCGTGCAGGCCGTCCTGATCTTGTCCCTGTTCTCACACCTGGTACTACTCCATATACACACATGCCATCCATTTATGACTAATTTACTCCCTTTGTAGATTACAGCATTGGTTGTAAGCGTATTGCCAAATCAGAAAATTTCTTGGAAGCCTGTGCCAAACCCAATGTCACCATTATTCGATCCGGCATTGACCAAGTGAAAGGAAGAACATTGGTGGATAAGGATGGTAATGAAACAGAGGTGGATATCCTGATCTTGGCTACAGGATTTGACATCCAGGGCTTCACCGGAAACTTGAGCAGTAAGTAGTAGCAGCAGCCTTTTGACACGATAATCGCTGATCCATATCATCCCATGTTGTACATAGTACGAGGAAAGGATGGTAGATCCATGGCGGAGGAATTCTCTCGTGGCTTCCCCAAGACTTACAAGGTAATAATAACTCTTCATCACTTGTTTCTAGTAGCTAACCATTAGCAATAGAGCGTATGCGCAACTGGCTATCCAAACTTCTTTTTACTCTTGGGCCCTTCGTCAGGTCTTGGTCATAATTCAGTGGTGACAATGATTGAATGGTAAGATGAATGATCCAAATCATACCTTTCTTGATGCTCATGGTATACGACGTGCATAGCCAAGTGGAATTTGCCATCAAGTGTATCAAGCACATGGAAAAGAAAAAGGCATCTGCCATTGAACCCAAGGAGTCGGCTGTTGATGAATTCGTTGGAAAGTTGAAGAAGAGCTTTGACGGCACTGTTTGGACATCAGGATGCAAATCGTGGTATATGAATCAGGAAGGACAGGTAAGAAAGCATCTTTTATCATTCATCATCAACAGCCTTATTGACGACTCATTCTCCTCTTTATTATGTAGCCTTATGCTCTTTGGTCAGGTATGAGTAATGAATCTTTGAATCAAAAGCTTGCAACGACTAACGGATGCTCTGTTATAGGTACCATCACATCCTACTGGTGGGCTTTACGCAAGGTCCGGGGAGAAGACTTTGAACTCCATAAAAAAGACACTATCACACAATTACCATCATCCTTGTAAATCATAGTAGAAATGTTTCTCATGTCCAAGAGTACCCTAAGCAACCCCTTTATTAAAGAATATCGAACCCCATACTGTATTTCTACCATAAATAACGTATTACATATGTATCAATCGCTTTACTGTGACCACGTTTTTCATCATTAAAGTATGATACAACTGCCATCTATATAAATGTGGCTGGCTTTCTTTAATTTTGTCCTTGTTCGAAGGGGGCAATGGAAATAGCATTGTGAACCTGCACACGCGATAGCTTGGAGGGTTTTAGGAAGAGGGAATATACGATGTCGAATTAACGACCACTACTACTACTGCTGCTGTTACCGGCTCCACCTGTATTTGGTGCTGGTGTACTTAGCATGATTTCAACGGCACGATTCAAATCATTCCTTGACGACGTCACGGCTCGTATAATGACTTCTCGTGGATGATCGGGAAACATTGTCATAAGAACGGAGGTGTGTTGCTCTGATGGTGGTTCCAGATCAGGATTGGATGATCGACCCGTAAATGTATCAATGTACTCCTATATCCAATGAACCAGCGTTTGTTACAGCCAATCTTTTCACGAATACTAGATGTGCCCACACTTACCCTCACACCTTCCACACTAGGTCGATTCGTTGTTGTCGTAGAAGTTGTAGAAGACGAAGAAGGTGGATTATTACTGTTTTGTCGTCGATTTCGAAGACCACTGGCTGCGGATGTCATTAGGTTGTTGATAGCAGTCGCATCGCCCGTAATCTCATTTGGCATGGTTGTAGAGGATCGTGGTATGGGGCCTGACGCCAATGATGATTCAACCAAACGAGATGTCCATGACCGAATAAAAAGTGGGAAACGCCATTGTTTGATGTTGCCAACGTCCGATCGATATAATGCGCCCACCAACAATCCACATACTGCTGGTACGAATGTTGAAAAGTATTGTGAAAGCATCATCTACCATCAATGTAATGAGCCTATTTTCCTTTGGATCGTCCATGGTGATTTTTGTTGATTGTACCTGAATAGCCGGGACAAATACAAAGATCTTGTCATTGAAGGTAACACCAAAGATTCGAAAACGATAAGTGACAGGGACGATGCGATGGTATTGATAAAGCGCTGAAAAGATGATGGCGTATCTAACAATAGTGTTAATCCATGCATGTATTGATCGAGGATAGTGACAATTACTCACGGACCACCTGGGATTTTGCGGAAGCCCAGCCTTGCACCCGACACCAATGCACCAATCTCCAAGAACGTGGCAATCAGCAGTGTCACAAACATGAATGCCTGAATCCCTCAAATCAATCAATCAACTTTCCCTTGGATACCACATCCCAATGTAACCTATCCATACCGCATACTTGGCACTGCCAAACTGTCGTTCGATCACACGCATGGAATACAATAATAGTAACCCGAAAAAGAGCTCGCCCGAGTTGGTGAATGCACAATGCGAAGTAAAGAGACGCCAAAACTGGTCATGATAAGCAAGGCTGCATCTTCATAAATGGACCAAAAAGGGAATACCTACCTGGTGATGAATAGTGATATGAGGACTGAGTTGAAGGTGAAAGATCTGCTTATAGTTGAGAATCGATGCGAGCAACGAGCAACTGCCAATGAAGAGCATCAAGAACTTGGTCACCGGCACATTGTAGAATCCTAAGGGTGGAGACAAGTATGAATGCCATGGAAGAGTCGAAAGACAAGCGAGGAATGCAACCACGTACCAGATGGCCCTACAGCTTGCATCGCGTGTGGAGAAGAAGAGAAGAGTGTGCAGGTTCCGCATATCCGAAGCCAGCGTGCAATTGACTCTAATGGAACATTGCGTGACACAAATCCCCTGTCCTGCTGTCAATCATTCATATCAAATACCTTTGTAAACATCTTTTAGCTACCTTCATAATGATCACTTTATCAACTAATGCATCAATTTATCAATGTATCATCCCTAACACACAAATACCCACGCCCACAACAATGCACAATAAAAGGATGTTGTCGCCTCCCCACCATACTCCCACACGACATCTCTTTCATCACTCATCACCATTCCTCTTTGATTGCTTACAAGGTCAAATTTCCAAGGTTTGGGTATATCCCATTCCTTGTAAACTTTGTGAATAGGCGCTGATCTTTGTGGTCTTATCATAGTAGTGCTTTATTACCATTTTATCATCATGCTAAAACGACAGCTGTATTAGTTGAGACACCAAGTATGTAACTAAGCTTTGAGACACTATAAACTTCATTTGCTATCCTTGTAATGCCGCTATACGGAGACCATGCATTACGACGGCTATCTTGTTTTTTGCCGCAGGGGATATCATTGTGGATGGAATTCAAGCAGTGATAGTCGAGGGATGTGGCTTCATACATGGCATAGTTTTCCAACACATTCAAAGTCGAGGTTATGTGTACGCGTGTACCATTGTATCAAAGTTCACTCTTCTTCTCGGTCATAATGATTTAAGCTTACAATGAACCAAGTTGCTGTAACAAGCACTATGTCAATCATCTTCACTCTGAGTTTATTGTCTTTGTATGTAATAAATCAAGCATTGTCTATCAGTATGCGAATCAGGAAGCTTAAACGAATGTATGGTCACAAAGAACAAAAACATCTCGATACGATGATGTAAATGCTCCAACCTCGCTTTCCAACCTTCAAACTTCTATTCCCTCCCCCACTTCAACCAAGTGATCCACATCTTGCACATGTAAGCTGATGGTACGATACCCTTTATGTACGTTGAATCCGGTATCCATTCAATGGAAGACAAAGAGCATGATATGAAAGTGTGGCCATTCATCAAGTATATAAAAAACATTGCCAAATTGGGGTAAGATACGGGTAAATCACATAAAGAATCATCAGGGATTGTGATTGTGTCATTCTATTCTTGGTTGCTGCCGGCTTAAGCATCCTCATCCAGAGCTGTAGCGCGATTTCACTCGAAAATTTCAATCCACTCAGGGCCATAACCATCCTTCTCAAAGACACGAGCCTTTTCGTCAATGCCCATTCCAATCCATCCTTCCTGCTGACAACGTGCCAAGTAACCAAAGGAGCATCCCAAGATATCCCATCACTGTTCCTTGATTGCATCCATCCATCAGATCCAATACGTTGGTTGAAAAGAGTCATGTGATCGCTTGCTGATATGCTGCTCATCCATCGCAGCTCAACCAGGCGAAGATTGTTGCTTGCATTGCGGTGTACATGGTAGCTACACGTAAATAAAGCTGCTGCTATATAATGATGTCTGCTGTTCACATAAAAAAGGATGCAAAGCAGGTTGCTGCAAGTAACTTGTGACAATAAAGACATTGATAGTAGTAACTGCTGTTGCGGTTGGCGTGGCAAAGGAGCGTGCAAGAGCGTGTGTTGTAGTAGAGTTGACAAGCTTGTGAACGCTGTTTGCGATAGTGAAATAAAGACATCCCTAATAGCAGCTGCTGGATTGAATGCTGTTACGATTGGTTGTGGCAGAGTAGCGTGCAAGAGGGTGTGTATATCAAGGAACACGAGTGTTGTAGTAGAGTGACAAGAAGGCTGTGTACACGCCATGGACTTGCCATTCAGTCAAAGACAATCAGATCAAAGCAGCTGTGGGATTGACATGATGGGTTGAAGCAGGACAATCGTTCGCAGGTGGTAGTTGTATAGTTGAATGGGGCAACAGTTGAGAATGAGAGGAAGAGGGAAGAAGCGGAGAGTGGAAGAAGTGGGAAATTAATTAGATTGTTCTGATGCTTGGATGATGTTTTGTGTTTGAGCGTTGTTCAGTCAAATCCACTAGGATCAAGGAAGTTCAACCATAGGGATGATGATCAGGAGCAGGACAATCGTTCATATGCATTGGATTGGTCAACAAAGGTGAATGGGAGGAAGGGGCTATCAAGTGGCAGTTTACAAATAACTAAGCATAATGATTTTTGTAATGTTGGAGGATGTTTCTGTGTTTGAGCGTAACTCAACCAGATCCACTCGGATCAAGAAACTTGAATGATAGCGACGATGGGCTGGAGCAGAAGTATCGTTTACATGCATTGGATTGGGAAACAAAGATGATTGGGAGGAATGGGCTATCAAGTGGCAGTTTACAAATAACTTACCAGTTTGATTCTTCTGATATCGGATGATGTTTCTGTGTTTGAGCGTTTTTCAGTCAAATCTCATCGGATCAAGAAAGTTGAATGATGGGCATGCTGGGCTGGAGCAGGACAATCGTTCGTATGCATTGGATTCGACAACAATGGAGAATAGGTGGACTAAGGTTATTAGTTGGCATTTTGAACTATCCCTAAACAGTGTACGAGTATCATGCATCGCCTGTGTTGACTGACTCAAGTTACACAGACACGCCCTCTGCATCTTTTGCTCTATTATAGTCATACTACTTTACATTAAACAAAGACCACTTCTCATATAGCATCACGCTTACAAATATAAAGGTGCCTGTATCTCCAAACTTTACAATCAAACGTGGGCTCTTTAATAGATCAACGTGCTTGTCGGGGTCAAAGGAATCTTGTGTCCAAAGTATAGGTTCATCATTGGGCGATCCC